>NC_061513.1:50030080-50052760 GCF_022539505.1 Lolium rigidum | reverse complement strand
CCCATCTTGATCGCGGCCCACCTCCTGATTTAGCCAAAATCTGGTGATAACGAACCCCAAGAGGAAGGTGTGATGCGCACAGCGGCAAGTTTCCCTCGGTAAGAAACCAAGGTTTAATCGGACCAGGTAGGAGTCAAGAAGCACGTTGAAGGTTGATGGCGGCGAGATGTAGTGCGGCGCAACACCAGGGATTCCGGCGCCAACGTGGAACCTGCACAACACAACCAAAGTACTTTGCCCCAACGAAACGAGTGAGGTTGTCAATCTCATCGGCTTGCTGTAACAAAGGATTAACCGTATTGTGTGGAAGATGATTGTTTGCAGAGAAAACGAGTAAAACAAGTATTGCGAGTAGATTGTATTTCGAGTAAAGAGAATTGGACCGGGGTCCACGGTTCACTAGAGGTGTCTCTCCCATAAGACGAACGGCATGTTGGGTGAACAAATTACGGTTGGGCAATTGACAAATAAAGAGAGCATGACAATGCACATACATATCATGATGAGTATAGTGAGATTTAATTGGGCATTACGACAAAGTACATAGACCGCCATCCAACTGCATCTATGCCTAAAAAGTCCACCTTCAGGTTATCATCCGAACCCCCTCCAGTATTAAGTTGCAAGCAACAGACAATTGCATTAAGTATGGTGCGTAATGTAACTAGTGACTACATCCTTCAACATAGCACTAATGTTTTATCCCTAGTGGCAACAGCACAACACAACCTTAGAACTTTACGTCACTCTCCCGGTGTCAATGCGAGGCATGAACCCACTATCGAGCATAAGTACTCCCTCTTGGAGTTACAAGCATCTACTTGGCCAGAGCATCTACTAGTAACGGAGAGCATGCAAGATCATAAACAACACATAAGCATAACTTTGATAATCAACATAACAAGTATTCTCTATTCATCGGATCCCAACAAACGCAACATATAGAATTACGGATAGATGATCTTGATCATGATAGGCAGCTCACAAGATCCGACAATGATAGCACAATGGGGAGAAGACAACCATCTAGCTACTGCTATGGACCCATAGTCCAGGGGTAGACTACTCACACATCACACCGGAGGCGACCATGGCGGTGTAGAGTCCTCCGGGGGATGATTCCCCTCTCCGGCAGGGTGCCGGAGGCGATCTCCTGGATCCCCGAGATGGGATCGGCGGCGGCGGCGTCTCGGTAGGTTTTCCGTATCGTGGCTCTTGGTGCTGGGGGTTTCGTCACGGAGGCTTTAAGTAGGCGGAAGGGCAAGTCAAGAGGCGGCACGGGGGCCCACACCATAGGCCGGCGCGGCCGGGGGTGGGGCCGCGCCGCCCTAGGGTTTGGCCACCCCGTGGCCCCTCTTCGTCTCGTCTTCGGACTTCCGGAAGCTTCGTGAGAAAATAGGCCCCTGGGCTTTTATTTCGTCCAATTCCGAGAATATTTCTTTACTAGGATTTCTGAAACCAAAAACAGCGAGAAAACGAGCAAGCGGCACTTCGGCATCTTGTTAATAGGTTAGTTCCAGAAAATGCACGAATATGACATAAAGTGTGCATAAAACATGTAGATAACATCAATAATGTGGCATGGAACATAAGAAATTATCGATACGTCGGAGACGTATCACAGGGGCGTTCAGATTTCGGGGTATTTGTGGCGTTAGATGGAGAGGTACGGACCCTGATCCGTGTGCAACTATTTGTTGTCTTCTGATTGGGTAAAGAGGAGTGCCCACGAATCAAATGATATAATCCTTGTGGATCCCGCATGTCATACAGGCTGCCAACATGTCCTATGTGGTCAATGTGTTCCACATGTCAATGAAGAGTAAGCTTAGTCATATATCTAGACACGTCAGCGAAAGTCGACACATAGACATGACACGTAGGCGGACATGGACACGGCGCATACGTGAAATATTTTAGGTGGCCAACCAATCATTTTAAGGCATCATGAATTAGCTGTTATGGCCATTTAAATTGATCCTAATCGTCTAAAAATAAATCATAAATCATATCATATATTCTATGACCATTTCATGCAAGAGAAGTATGACCTTTCTCACTAAAATGGTCGTAATGATTTAGGGTTTGAACCCTCCCAAACGCCTTACGACTATTTGGTGCAAAAAAGTCATAGATTTATGACTAATCAATCCATGGTCACAATAAGTTGGTCACTAGTTAACACATTTCTTGTAGTGGGAGGGAGCCATCTAGATTGAGCTTGTGTCGGAATATCCATTTTCCCGTGACGACGTTGGCACCTGCAGGACAAGGGATCAAAGACCAAGTGTCATTCTGCAACAAAGCGTTAAATTCATCGAGCATTGCGGTGTGCCAATTAGGGTCCTTAAGTGCCTGTTGATAGTTGGTAGGGAGGGGAGAAATATGGGCGGATGGAGTGGTGGTGGCAGAAAGGTTGAGGAGTTTGCGCGGCATCATATAACCTTGTTTTGCGCGAGTCTGCATGCGGTGTGCATTCTGGGGTGGAGCTACCAGAACGGCGCGAGGTGGCAGGCCTGGGTGTGTTGGCGGCGAGGGAGTGGTGGGTGTTGGGGTCCAGGGATCTGGAGAGGCGGGAAACGAGGAATCGTCCTCTGTGCGCAAGGATTGCGACGATGATTGCGGTGGGGTTTGGTGGGCTGGGGTTGCGGTATTCGAGGATGACGATACGTGGTCTCCTGATGGGTGCGTAGAGGGGCCCGAGGTGGATCCGATCGATGACGATCCCGATGGTGATGCTGGGGCAGGTGATCCGAGGAAACGGATAGGCCTGGGTGTGTTGGCGGCGAGGGAGTGGTGGGTGTTGGGGTCCAGGGATCTGGAGAGGCGGGAAACGAGGAATCGTCCTCTGTGCGCAAGGATTGCGACGATGATTGCGGTGGGGTTTGGTGGGCTGGGGTTGCGGTATTCGAGGATGACGAGACGTGGTCTCCTGATGGGTGCGTAGAGGGGCCCGAGGTGGATCCGATCGATGACGATCCCGATGGTGATGCTGGGGCAGGTGATCCGAGGAAACGGATCCCGGAGAGGTGCGGGTGGGATCCGGTGCGGATGGTGAGGCTGTAGGTGGCAGTGTGGCAGACTGGGGTGGAACGTATGGGAATACAGATTCGTAAAAAATGACGTGCCTGGACACAATTACTCGGCGAGTGGTCAGGTCAAAGCACCGAAAACCTTTATGCTCCGGGGGATAGCCAATGAAGACGCATCTAGTCGAACGTGGCTGAAGTTTGTTTTTGGTAGTGGCATAAAGATTAGGATAACACAAACACCCGAATGTGCGGAGATGAGTATAAGTAGGGTGCTGGACGAAAAGGCGATGGTGCAGTGTGTCATGGCCAATGGAGCGAGAGGGACGAATATTTAGGAGATGGTTAGCGGTGTGGAGAGCCTCGACCCAAAATTACGGTGGGAGTTTGGATTGGACGAGTAGGGTGCGGATGACGTCGTTGGTGGTTCGCAGCATGCGTTTGGCTTTGCCATTCTGTGGAGAAGTATGAGGGCACGAAAAACAGAAGGAAACGCCATTAGTGGAGAAGAATGTGCGTAGATCAGTGTTAAGAAATTCGCCCCCATTATCGCATTGCACACACTGAATTATTTTGTTGAATTGGGTTTTGACATAGGCAAAGAATCGTTGAAGTGTGGAGGCCGTGTCAGATTTGTGCCGGAGAGGAAAAGCCCATGAATAATGTGAATAATCATCAATAATAATAAGGTAATAGTGATAGCCAGAGAAACTGGAGACAGGGGATGTCCAAAGATTGCAATGAATAAGCTGAAATGGTAAAATGGTGAAACTGGAAGAAGGGGAAAAGGGAAGTCTAGGCTGTCGTCCTAATTGACAAGCTTCACATATAGGAGCGGCTTCTCGAGATTTATTACATGGTAAGGGAAAAGCATGTGAAAGTTTGGAGAGATTTTCATCGCTTGGGTGCCCAAGCCGCCGATGCCATAGTTTGTGAGTGGTGTGGATGCTCAAAGTTGCGTGTGGAGACTGAAGATCACCGAAGAAAAGGTAGAGGTCGCCGCTGCTACTGGACCTCAGAAGAATATCCCGGGTTGCTAGATCCTTCACAGAGAAGCCAAACGGATCAAATTCAATTGAACAAGAGTTATCACGTGTGAATTTTCGGACAGAGATGAGACTTTTGATAACAGCTGGGGAAACTAAGACATGATTAAGGTGGAAGGGACGTTCAGTTAAGGTAGTAGAACCAACAGAGTAGATAGGCATTGTAGGACCATTGCCAACCATAATGCTACGTGAATAAACGTTTGCTGGAGTATGAGACGAGGTGAGATTACCCTGACTGTTGGTGACGTGTGTCGTTGCTCCAGAGTCCATGACCCACTCTCCGCCAGGGTGGAAGCTGGGAGTGTTGCTTGGCGCGGCGGTGAACATGGCGGAGTAGTCGTACGAGTGGGCAGGCGGAGGAGCGTAGATCGGCTCCATCGGAGGAGCAGCCTGGGTCACGGGGTACACCTGATAGCGAGCGCCACGGCGTGGGCCGAGGACGCCGGCCGCGTTCGGTGGCACCCATGTCACCTGGCGCTGTTGTGGCTGTGCTGGTGCGCCGTAGCCCTGGTAACCGTATCCTGGATTGTAGCCGCCACGGCCGCCGTGGTCACCGCGGCCACGACCACGACCACGCGCGCGGCCTCCGTTGAAGCCTTGGGTGTGGTAGCCAGGTTGGCCACCGCCGCCGTACTGCTGGTGGCCGCCGCCGCCGTACTGCTGCTGGCCGCCACCGCGGCCATACTGCTGCCCACCGCCACGGCCATGCGGTCCATAGCCGTTCTGGCAGCGATCGCCACGGGGGCAGTTGCGGGCCATGTGGCCAGATTCACCGCACTAGTAGCATGTGCCGTTGAAGCGAAAAACGGGCGCACCATTGTTGTTGCCATTGCCGGTGCCGGTCGTGTGCAGGACTTGAGGGGTGTCCGCCTCCTGGGACTTGAGTTTCTGTTCGGCGAGCTGAAGCCGCGACTGTGTCTGCATGAACGTGGGGAAGGTCGTGGCCCCTTCCAGCAGCTCGCCTTGCGTCCGAAAACGGCGGTCGAGGCCGTCGATGAGGCGCATCATCAGCTTCTTGTCGGTGACCGGGGCGCCGACGTCGCCGAGCTTATCAGCGACGCTCTTGAGCTTGCGACAGTAGGCGACCACACTCATGTCGCCCTGCTTGATGTTGTGAAACTCTTTGTCGAGGTTGATCTCGCGACCGGCGGCGTTCTCGGTGAAGAAGTGTTGAAGGGCGTGCCATGCGGTGTACGCGGTGCTGTCGGCCTGGAGGATGACGTCCTGGAGTTCGTCGGAGATGGTGGTGTAGATCCAGAGGACGATGTCAACATCTGCGGATCGCCACTCCGCATCAGCGAGGTGCAGATCTGTCTCCTCCTTGACGTGATCGCGGGCGTTGAACTTGGTGAGGACGAAGAGGAAGAAGTTGCGCCATTTGTTGTAGTTCCCGATCTCTGCGTCGAGCTTGAACTTGATGAAGCGAGTGATGTCGATGCCGTCTGTAGTTGGAGGAGAGGGAAGGAGCTGCACAGAGGTATTAGCAAGGTGGCGCGACGGAGTGGTCTCACCATCGGAGTCGGCCATGAAAAGGAAAGGACAGAGGAGAAGGCTCTGATACCAAACTGAAGGATAACTGAATGCTGTTCTCAACACTCGCACACACTGTATTCATCTGTGTTTGTTACATATATACAGAGGGCACCAGCTGAACGTGCAGTGGTGGATCACGGTGGATGCGTGCGACTAGGGCACGATCCCACTCGCCTACAGACTAGGGCTAACAGTTACACAGGAGTAATACATACTATGATACTCGTACACCTCACATATACATTTGACTATACATCAACGGTTAAATCGTGCTTTGTTCTGGGGCAAAAAATATCAGATGAAAACCTTTGATGCTGTTCTGAATTTATCTCCCTGGTCTGCTGCTATTGGGGCTTCGGGAATGCTAAACAAATCATGGGTGAGAGTTCGAAATATTCCTCCTGAGAAGCGTTGTGATGATCATGCAGCTTATGCAGGTTCCCTGGTTGGAGTCACTTTGGAGGTTGATCAAGCTACCCTTCACAAACCTGAGTACTGTAGGATTCTCCTGGGATGTAGAGATATCAACAACCTTCCTGAAACGGCAGAGGGTGTGTTGGGAGAGTATTTCTACATTTTTTCCTATGAAGTTGAAACAATTGTTGCTCAAGGACCACCTGTACTAAGAAATGTTGTGACGGTGACAAATTCTTCTGTACCACCTTCTCCTAAGCGTGCCAGAACTGGAGCGTATTCTGCTGCCTCTGTTGCTTCAGGTGATAACAGTCAGTCTGTTGGGACAGGAACTGGCAGATCTCATGCTCAGGTGCTTGAAACTGTTCCTGAACGGGATTCCGATGAAGAAAGTGAGGGTTACAATGAGCTTCTAATCGATACTATTGCGAGAGAAAGGGGACTTAAAAATGTTGAGACTCATGATGCTACATGTGAAGAGGACAGTACTTTGGTTGAACATGTGTCTCCTTCAGTTGGTAAAAATCTCCCTGATATTGTTCCTCCTTTAGCCCCCATTACTCCTGTGGTTGAGAAAGAGATGGCTTCCCCTGTCAATGGTAAAAACAATATGCAAATGGTTGTTTCCTATGCTGCCGCTGTGATTGGTCCTGGCTGGACATCTGAACCAGTGGTTACCGAGGTGGTAAATGATGTCAACATGGGAGACACTCACCCTGACTATTTTGTTCAGTCGCCTCCTTCTGCTGATAGGCCTGTTTTAACTCCTGAGGAAAATGTGGTGCCCCCTGGAAATGAGATGAGGAATTGTCTCCGCAACCCGGAAGGGAGGATGGGATCCATTTTGGAGCAAGCTGAAGCCATGTCGAAGAAGAGGAATCTGGAAGGTATTCCATCTACCTCATCCTCTGCTAATGCCTTTGATGTGCTTTCTAATTTGGAGATTATGTCTAGAGCTTCTTTGATGGGTATTGATGTGCCATCTGATAATTTTGAAAGCATTGATATGATAAAAGAACTTGAAAAAGCTAGAAATAATTTGTCACAGAAAAATGGTAATATTCCGGCTTCCTCCTTTGTTGTGCATCATGATCATAGTAGAGAAACTCCTTTAAGCCTCACGTGGTTAAGTTCAGATGAATTAGACGATTCCTTTATGGTTGTTAGTTCTCGTAAGTCTAGGAAAAAAGTGTCGAAAAGAAATGTGACTATGTCGAAACCTATGACAAGGAGTCAAAAGAGAGGGGACATATCTGCCCAGCTTCCTGGTAGATCTGCCCGAACCAGAAAAACCCCTGATAGATTTAAATGTTAGCCGGCATTTCGAACATTAGGGGGCAGGGAAAAAAGGGATTAGCTCCTGCCTCACTGACATTATTGCGGATTATAAGCTTGATTTTGTTGGTCTTCAGGAAACAATGAAAAAAGATTATAAACAAAGTTTCTTTAGAAGAATTGACCCTGGCAACAATTTTTTCTGGAAATGGACTCCATCTGTAGGTAAATCGGGTGGTATCCTTTGTGGGGCCAGATATGAGGTCCTTGAGGTACAATCTGTCAAGTTGTGCAAATTCATGCTTTTGATGTATATGTGGGATAAAATCAAAAAATGCAGATGGGCTGCCATCATGGTTTATGGCCCCGCTCATGAGAATAGGAAAGAAGAATTCCTGGCTGAGCTATCTTTATTTTGTCAAACTGTTGATTGTCCGTATTTTGTTGGCGGAGACTTTAATATTCTGCGGGACAGAAAAAATAAGCCTTGTGTTTTACCTCACTCTTCCGATGTTTTTAATTCCATTATTCACTCTCTCTGTCTTCGAGAGATACATATGTCGGGTGGTTTATATACCTGGTCGAACAAACAAAAAAATCCCACTCTAGAAAAGCTAGATAGGATCCTGATGTCTCCTGATTGGGAGTTGCTGTTTCCTTTGGTAAGCGTGAAAAAGCTTGTAAGAGATCAATCTGACCATAGTCCTTTGCTTTTAGACACGTGCGATAATGTTGTGCTTCCTCGAAATAAGGAGTTTAAGTTTGATACAACCTGGTTATAAAATGAGGAATTCCTGGAAAGAGTTTCTGAAATCTGGTTGCGGCCGGTTAATAGTAGTGACCCTATTGATGTGCTTAACATCAAGCTTAAAAGAGTTAAAAAAATACTTTAAGGGTTGGGGTTCTAATTTGTTTGGTCATACGAAGAAAAAGAAAAGTGAGTTAAGAAAAGAGCTTGATTCCCTGGAACAATTGGAGGAAGTTGCTGAGTTGTCCCCTACGGATGTGGTGAAAAAGACTCAGATTATGGTTGAGCTCTTCAATATTAATGCTGAGGAGGAATCCTATTGGCACCAGCGATCACATGCGAGATGGTTGCTGCATGGTGATCAGAATACCGCGTATTTTCATATAATAGCTAATGGGAGGAAAAGAAGAAATAATGTTCATTCCCTTGACAACGATGGGGTCCTTGTAGAGGGAACACAAGAACTTTTAGCACATGCTACTGACTATTATAAAAACCTTTTTGGACCGGCACCTGGTAATTTGTTTAAGCTTTCGCCTAGCTTGTGCAGTGAGGAGGAGGGGCGCTAAATGAGCAAGATAATAATGACTTGACCAGACCCTTCACGGTAGAGGAAATAAAAAATGCATTGTTCGCTATGGAGATTAACCGTGCACCTGGTCCGGATAATATTCCTATAGATTTTTACCAACATTGTTGGGAGGTGGGGAAGGATGATATTATGAATCTTTTTTATAGTTTTCACCAGGGTTCTCTTGATGTGCAACGTCTCAATTATGGGGTGATTACTTTGCTGCCAAAAATGGCTGATGCCAATAAGATACAACAATTTAGGCCCATTTGTTTGCTCAGATGCATTTACAAATTGATTACAAAAACTTTGACTATCAGGCTAGACCCTTATGCTTCCAAATTGTTCAGTGTGCAGCAGAATGCTTTCATTAAGAATAGGTTCTTGATGGATGGGGTTTTCTCCTTGCATGAAATCATGCATCATGTGCATGTTAAAAAACAAGTTGGCATTGTTTTGAAAATTGATTTCGAAAAAGCGTACGACAAAGTCAATTGGGACTTCCTGATGAGTTGTCATGAGGCAAGAGGTTTTAATCCCCTTTGGTGTTCTTGGGTCAGGCAATCTTTGCATAACGGAACAGTGAGTGTGAAAATTAATAATGAGGTTGGACCCTATTTTCAGAGTGCGAAAGGTGTGAGACAAGGGGACCCTCTGGCTCCCTTTTTGTTTAACATGGTTGGAGAGTCGTTGACGAAAATGGTCTTACAAGCGCAACATAATGATTTGTTTGAGGGGTTGGCTCCTGATCTTATCGATAAAGGTGTAGCTATTCTACAATACGCTGATGATACGGTCCTTTGTTTGTCGCATAATCCTGAAAAAGATGTTAACCTCAAGCTGCTGCTGTTTATGTTCGAGCTTATGTCGGGGCTGAAAATAAACTTCATGAAAAGTGAAATTTTCACTATCAACGCTGATAATGAGGTGACACAGTTCTACTCGGATTTGTTTTGTTGTCAGGTTGGGCAGCTCCCTATGAAATATCTTGGTATGCCAGTAACCTTTGCCAACTTAAAAAATGTGGATTGGGACTTTCTTGATGCCAAGATGTTGAAAAAATTGGATTCTTGGATACGGGACTCAGCCACTCTGGGCGGGCGCCTAATCCTATTGGATTCCAGTTTATCTGGTATCCCTTACTTTTATATGTCCATGTTCCTGTTGAAAAAAACCTTCTTAGAAAAGCTTGATAAACATAGAAGGAGTTTCTTTTGGGCTAGAAAAAAAGAAAATATTGCATGGTTAAGTGGACAAGAATCTATCGATCTAAAAAGAAAGGAGGCCTTGGGGTTAAAGATTTGAGGAAGAAAAACATTAGCCTCTTGTGTAAGTGGTGGTGGAAGTTAGAGACTCAAAATGGGTTGTGGCAACAGATTATTAAAGCAAAGTACCTTCGTAATAAGTCGGTGGCGTCGGTCAAACCTAGGGTGCATGATTCTCCTGGGTGGAAAACCTTGTTGAAAGTAAAGGAATATTATTTTGCGGGGAGAAGGATTATCCTAAACAAGGAGGACTTGGTGAGGTTCTGGATTGATCCCTGGCTTAATGATACTCCGTTGGTTGAATCCTTCCCTGCCTTGTTTGACATTTGTCAAGGGCAAGATTGGACGTTTGAGAAAGTCATTGATAGTGAAATGGATGTGCCTTTTAGGAGAAGGATGCATCCTGCTATGGCTGCACAACGGGAGCATATTAAAACTTGTGCTTTAGCTCACCCTTCTTCCTCTGTTGCTGATGGGGTTTCCTGGAGTTTAAATATTAATGGTAGATTTTCTACCAAATCAATGTATCAGTACCTTGAGAGATCCTTGGCCGGCTCTCACAATAAGTGGATTTGGAAAGCAAAACTCCCCTTGAAAATAAAGGTCTTTATGTGGCAACTTTTTCAAAATGCCATCCTGACAAGAGATAACTTGAAAAAAAGGAAATGGCCTGGATCACCTCTCTGTTCCTTTTGTGCTCAACACGAATCGGCAAGACATTTGTTTTTCGAATGCTCCAATGCCAAGGTGGTTTGGGGTACTTTGGGAGGAATTTTAGGAACTAATCTTTGTCCTTTATCTCTTTGGCAAAGCATTGCTTGGTTATACCGATTCTATCCAAAAGGAAAGAGATTTCATATGTTTTTGCTTGCTGCTACTTGTTGGGGCATTTGGAATGTGAGGAACAAAATTACCTTTCATCATGTTATGGTTCGCTCTCCCTTGGTGTCAATTGCAACGATTTGTTCTTTCATGCATTCTTGGGCAGGTTTGTATGGTGCGGAGGATGGCGACAAGATCAAAGCGGGAGCTGATCAAATTCTTCAACGTGCATCTGCTCTGCAAACTTGGCACCACCAACTCCTTCGGCCGGGCAGAATGTACTGATGATTACAAATGGCGGTTCTTGAGTTTGGTGTTGGGATGTCTTCTTTTGGTTGTGGTGTAGATGGAGGCTGTGTCTTGTCATCCTGGATATCTTTCGTGGTTGTTCCTTTTGTTTTCTGTAGCATAGGGGTAGGTTTTTTGCCCCGTAGCTTGGTCGTCGATGTCGAGATCAATGCAGCGGGTTTTCCTACCATAAAACTGTATCCTCTGTTAGCTGGGTAACTTGTTCTTTCCCTTTTATCTCCCTGTTCCTTTTGTGGTGCTGGTTGTAAGACTGAACCTTGTATTTCCGTTATGCTTATAATGGAAAGGGGAGAGAATCCCAGATGGAAAAAAAATCAACGGCTATATCTCAACAGCACCCTCTGAAACCGAGAGAGTGGTTCTACGACATAGATACACTGAAGTCTTGCACATGGTCGTGTATGCTGCTGACAATTGCTCATAAAAATCCCCTTAAATCGCGGGCAACGCCTTTTAGCGTCCACCCTTTATAGTCTGCATGTAAATACAAATTCAATTATATGTGCAATCAAGATCTACCCCAAATAGTGAAGAAATAAATAGACCATAAAAGCTAAACAGAAGACGAACTACAGAAGGTTAATCTTTGGGATAGCACAACTTGAGAAAACATTAAGGTAATAGATCGATTTTGGCTATAAGGCACCGCAAATACACTGATGTTGCTTACAGAAGAAAGCAACCAACATCTATGACAGTAGAATACATGGGTAAAGAGTCAAGGGGCAGTTGTTGTCTGCAATGCGCGCGTCCTTGGAGAGCTGCCGCACACTTGGATTAAAATGTTGCGTCGCCGTGTAGCAGTATCCTTGAAATAATATGTCGTACCGAAATTAGTTCAGTCTAGAGTGATAGCAATCTAGGCTGGCGCAAGATTGAGGTACATGATACTACATTGATGTGTTTACAAACTATGACATCTGAAGACTGACTTTTAGAGCAATTTCTACCATCTCTAGAATAATAGATGGACATAGCATGATATGTTTTGTCAGAAGGGCACGCCTCATAAGTTAACGTTTGTCTCAAGAAAAATGGTTGTCAGGGTAAGAAAATAAAGTAAGAGTATGGTGACAAACTATCAACCACTGAATAGCCAAGTTTCACACCGCATATATCCCTTGGCCTTTAATCATATTAAGAAAACACCTAAAATGCAATGCAAGTTTTTTTTGTTAACAAACAGAAAATATCTACCATGAAACTTCACTGAAATCAACCTCTACTCTGAAAAAAAACAAGGTAGTAGCAAATTTTACAGAAGATGAAGTTTTTGAGGCCATCTCTCAAATGAAAAAAAAACCAAGGCTCCGAGTCTTGATGGATTTCCAGCTGAATTCTATCAGCGATTCTGGAATGTCAGAAAAAATGATTTGATGGCTATGTTCGTTAGTTTTCAAAAAGGTGAGTTGCCTTTATTTCATATAAATTTTGGGACTATCATTTTATTGCCTAAAAATAAAAATGCTAGACAAATTAAACAATATCGTCCAATTTGTCTCCTTAATGTTAGTTTTAAGGTGTTCACGAAAGTTGGGACAAATCGTGCAACTGGCTCTATGGAGAGAGTTGTTTAGCCAACACAAACCGCGTTCATGCCAGGAAGACATATTTTATAGGGAGTAGTGATTCTCCATGAGACTATTCATGAACTTCATATGAAAAAAATGGATGGGATTCTATTTAAGATAGATTTCGAAAAGGCTTATGATCAAGTGAATTGGATTTTTTTGCAACAAACAATGGGCATGAAAGGCTTTGATCCGACTTGGTGTAATTGGGTCCAGAGATATATTGAGAAGGGGAGTGTCAGTATTAGGGTAAGTGACGACATATGCCATTATTTTTAGACAAAAAAGGGCTTCGCCAGGGCGATCCGCTTTCTCCTATTCTTTTAACATTGTTTCGGATATGTTGGCCATAATGATTGAACGAGCAAAAAATGATGGTTAAGTTGGTGGCCTTATTCCACATTTAGTTGATGGAAGGGTATCTATATTGCAATATGCTGATGACACCATCCTTTTCATGGAGCATTATTTAGATAAAGCAGTTAACATGAAGTTGGTTCTGTGCATTTTTAGCAGCTGTTCAGGCTCAAAATAAATTTTCATAAGAGTGATTTTTTATTTTGGGAAGGCTAAAGAGATGGAGGATGATTATAAGATTCTCTTTTGGCTGTGATACATCAAAAATGGAGAGTGGAAACAAATTAAAGATAGGTTTGAGAAAAAGCTTAGTAGCTGGATTAGCAAGATGCTACCCTATGGTGATCTTTTAATTCTCATAAATTATGTACCCTAGCTGGATTAGCAAGATGTTATCCTTCTTATAAATTCCAGTGGGGGTTAGAAAAAGATTAGATTTTTTCAGATCCCGTTTTTTCTGGCAAAGTGATGGTCATAAAAAGAAGTATAGACTCACGAAATGTGTTATCATTTGTAGACCGAATGATCAAGGTGGTCTAGGAATTGAGATGTTGGAATTAAAGAATAAGAGCTTACTTAGCAAATGGTTGTTTAAACTTATTAATGAACGAGGGTGAAAGGACACGGATGCCGCCTAAAGGGGGGAGGTGTGAATAGGCGGTTTAAAAACTTTTACAAATATGGCTTAACAAATGCGGAATAAAACTAGCGTTTAATTTGTCAAGCACAAAACCTATATAACTATGGTTCACCTATGTGCACTAAAAACTTATACTCGGAAATACAAGATATATAACTTCAAGCACAAATGCTATCACAAAGTAAAGTACATAAGTAAAGAGCTCAGTTATAGGAATAACCGAGGTGACGTGAAGATAACGATGTATCCCGAAGTTCACACTCTTGCGAGTGCTACTCTCCGTTAGAGCGGTGTGGAGCCGCCGTATTCTCCTCGAGAATTCCCACTAAAAGGGATGTCCTCGATCTACTATGAAACCTTAGGGTGGTCACCGAAGCAGCACAAAGCTTGGGGCTATCTTCATAACTTAATTGAAGGCTCCCAATAAATCGCCACAAAGGCTTTGCCCTTGAAGAATCTCCACAACTCAATTGGAGTCCCTAAGAACACCACAAACACCACAAAGACTACTAAACCTTCTAGGGTCCAAAGACCCATTAGGAACAGGCTCCGGAAACAAGCTCCCGAAGTGAATATCACACAAACTTTCACCTCCACGTATCACCGTGGAGAAGAAGTCAAACTGATGCACCAAATGTAATAGCAAGAACACCACAAAGATGATCAAATCTTTCTCTCTCAAATTCCAACAAAGGTACAAAAGATATTGGGGCAATAAGATAGGAAGAACAAATGGGAGAACACAAAATTCTTCAAGATCTAGATCCCAAAGATTCACTCACAAAGAGATGATTTGGTTTGGTCAAAGTGTGGATCTAGATCTCCTCAAACTTTCTCTTAAATAGATGCAAGAATCATTAGATGGAGAGAAAGATCTCAAGCTCAAATATCTGTTGGAGATATGCCCAAGAGGCAATAATAAATTAGTTATTGTTATATCTTAGTGTTCATGATAAATGTTTACATCCCATGCTATAATTGTATTAACCGAAACATCGATACATGTGTGTTATGTAAACAACAAGGAGTCCCTAGTAAGCCTCTTGTATAACTAGCTTGTTGATAAATGGATGATCATGGTTTCGTGATCATGAACATTGGATGTTGTTAATAACAAGGTTATGTCATTAGTTGAATGATGTGATGGACACACACCCAAATGAGCGTAGCATAAGATCAAGTCATTAAGTTCAATTTGCTATAAGCTTTCGATACACAGTTGCCTAAGTCCTTCGACCATGAGATCATGTAAATCACTTACACCGGAAGGGTACGTTGATTACATCAAACGCCATTGCGTAAATGGGTGGTTATAAAGATGGGATTAACTATTTGGAAAGTGTGAGTTGAGGCATATGGATCAATAGTGGGATTTGTCCATCCTGATGACGGATAGATACACTCTGGACCCTCTCGGTGGAATGTCGTCTGATTAGCTTGCAAGCATATGATTGGATCATAAGAGATGACATACCACGGTATGAGTAAAGAGTACTTGTCGGTAACGAGGTTGAACAAGGTATGGAGATACCGATGACCGAACCTCGGACAAGTAAAATATCGCGTGACAAAGGGAATAGGCATCGTATGTAAATGGTTCAATCGATCACTAAGTCATCGTTGAATATGTGGGAGCCATTATGGATCTCCAGATCCCGCTATTGGTTATTGCTCGGAGAGGAGTCTCGACCATGTCTACATAGTTCACGAACCGTAGGGTGACGCGCTTAAGGTTCGATGTCGCGTAAGTAGATTTTGAATATGAGATGGAGTCCGAAGTTTTTGTTCGGAGTCTCGAATGGGATCCAGGACATCACGAGGAGGTCCGGAATGGTCCGGAGAATAAGATTCATATAAGGGAAGTCATTTTCCGGGGTTCGGGAAAAAGTTCGGTGTTTTGACCGGAGCTTCTAGAAGATTCTAGAGGGCCACCAGTGGGCCCACCACCTCGGGAGAGGCAACGTAGACGCCACATGGCATAGTGGGGCCTGCCCACTATGACATGTGGGCCCAGGCCGGCCTACCCCTTAGAGATAAGATCTATCTCTTAATTTAAATGGTTTAAATCTAGAGATAAGATCTATCTCTAAAATAAAGTGTTTAAATGAAGAGATAAGGGGAAGGCTTGAGGGGGAAGAAAAGTCCCCCCCCCTCATGCGCCGGCCAAGGGAAGTGGTGGGCCCAGGGTAACCCTAGGCCGACCCCTCCCCCTATATAAAGAGGGGAGGGGGTGGCCAGCCACCACACCAATCCAGAAACCCTGGCCGCCCCCCTCTCTTCCTCCTCCATACACTGCGCAGGCTTTGGAGAAGCCCTGCAGTAATTCTTCTCCACCACCACCACCACGCCGTCGTGCTGCTGGGATTCCCTGGAGATCTACCACACCTCCGCTGCCCGCTGGAACGGGGAGAGGAAGGGGCTTCATCGACACCGTACGCGCGACCGAGTACGGAAGTGGTGCCGGATTGCAGCACTGGGGACGATCGTCTACACTAACAACGAGATCTAATATCGTAGGCTTTGGAATCTTCGAGGGTTAGTCTCATCTCCATCTCGTTGCTCCGATCTTGTAGATTAGATCTTGGGTGTTCCATAGATTAGATCTTGGATTTATTCGTCTTTGCGGTAGGAAATTTTTTGTTTTCTATGCAACGAACCCCATCAATATCAACAACAATGGTAGGGAAGATTGAGAGAGAGAGGAGGAAGAAGAAGTAGTTCCAAAGGAGAGAGAGGGGGCTTAAAAAGAGGGGCACATTTTTCAGCCCGAACGGGCTGGCTAGCTAGGGCCGGTAGTACCGGCCAGCCCCGACGTTACTACCGCCCGGGCGCGAGGCGTGCAACGTGGAGCGAGTGGGGAGCAGGCATGGGGTGATGCGTGCGGGAGTGGAAAGGGGTCGGTACTACCGGCCATGCCGGGGCGCGCGGGTGTGGCTGGCCCGATAGTACTGGCCAAGCTGCCCCGGTGCTACCGGCCAGGAGAGCCGCACGGGAGTGTGGAGGGGCCGGTAGTACTGGCCAAGATGGCCCGGTAGTACCAGCCAGGTGTGAGCGGGGCGGCCAAGGTGGGCAGCGTGCACGGAGGGAGAGGCTGGTACTACCGCCGGTCGACGGGCGGTATCACAGGGTGGCCCGGGGCTATACCACCGGCCACTGTACCACCGTCTGTACCGGCCATGCCGCGCTGCCCACTGGGTGTTACTGGGGCTTGCCCGCTTTCTCGGTACCCGGGCCAATTGCACCACCGGTGGTACCGGCCGCGCCGCTGCTCCTTCCTTCCCCTTTCCTTTTCTTTTTCTTCTTCCTTTTCAACCAAAGGCAAAACTAGAAATCTAATAACTTGAGATAGGAAAATCCGAATCGAGTGAAACCAATTTTGTTGGAAAGAGGATGACAAGAAATATGAAACCAATCGAGTGAAAATATGGAAACTAGTGGGGGATGATTTTCTATTCATTTTAGAGGTGCGACCCCTCAATACAAGAAACCGAAAAATCACTCAACTCGAAAACGCAACAAGTGATATATGCGAAATCTGTTTTCGATGAACTAGAGCTTGTCATGGAAATAACCACAAGCTCTAAAACACAACATGGATAAAATCCAAATAACAACCAAGAAAGATGATGCAATGATGCAAAGGTTTGATCGTACTCCGAACGATACGATCGAGTTACTCACTCGAGAGCCCCTTGATAGTACGACCATTATCCTATAAACCGGTCTGCCAAATAAACCACGAGACAGGTAAGAAAGAAACCCTATCAAGAGCAAACCTTAACTTTGTGCCTTCCACTTGAGCTTGATGATAATGATCTTGACTGCAACAAGATGAAACACCGTTCTTGATTATGCTTGCTTGATGAGGTCTTGCGGATTGCTCCCCCTACTCCACTATGGATGAGCTTCTTCTTCGGTGCAACTTCACATATCCATGAACACATATGAATGGAAAACTTCAAGCATGTGAGCTATTCGAGTTGACTCATCTTGAACTTGCACCTCATTTCTTCGTATTGCAACCTTGAAGCCAATTTATGGTTCAAGCATTGCCTATGGACAACTCCTACACATATGACTCAATGCAAACATTAGTCCATAGAGATTGTCATTAATTACCAAAACCACACATGGGGGCTCCATGCTCTTTCAAAGGGGTACATCAAGAACTCCTACAAAATAAATATTTAAAATCAAAAACCTTATCCCAAGTTTTAGAAAATTGACGAACTCTCCATTTTGGAAAGGGTTGATGAATGTCAAAGATGATTTTTTATAATAGGATCGATGGAGATAGGAAATGGATAGAACATCGTTTTTGGGAAGATTCTTGGCTAGGGGATATACCGCTTTGTGATCAATACCCATCGTTATATCGTATAGCAAATCATCCTAATGTGACAGTGGCTCATGTTATGGCCTCAACACCATTAAACATTGGGGTTAGGAGGTCTTTATCGGGAGATCAATGGGATAGATGGGTTCATCTTGTTATGAGACTTACGAGAATTCAGTTGTGTGATAGAGATGATAAATTTCGATGGAAACTCATTTCATTTGGCGCTTTACTTTCAAGTATATGTACCTTGATTTACTTTATGGTCATACTATTTTCTTAAATAAATACATTTGGAAGATTCAGAATTTTTATATGGTTCCTTCATAAGAAGGTAATTCTTACTAAGAATAATATCAAAAAATAAATTGGTAGGGTTGCTTTAAATATTGTTTTTGTGATTAAGATGAGATAATACAACATCTTTTTTTATTTTCGTGCCCTTTTGTTAAAATGGTATGGCGTATTGTCTTCATGACTTTTAATATTCCTCCACCAACCAATGCCACGAATATGTTTGGTAATTGCCAAAATGGAGTTCCAAAGAAAGATAAGAGACATATTAGAGTTGGGGTGTGCGCCTTATTATGGGCTATATGGACGGTCCACAATGATTTTATCTTTAACAGAAAAAGTTTCCTATCTTTTATACAAGTTTCCTATCTTTCAACACCAACTGCAATGCTTCTAATTCTGTATCTATTTATTTGTATGTTTTCTCAAACGGAAGTCAAATGTGTAAGACATAGAGTATCACTTCCTCAAGTTCACTACCTTGGCATGTTCTATTTGATATGCTTTGTCCATCACTTGATAAAATTTATGAGCAAAAAAATTGATAATCCCGTTGTTGTTGCAGAAATCTCCGAAATGCCAGTCAATAATTTAAGCATTTCACCATTGCCTGAAACGAGCAAAGTAAGAGACCACAAGTTAACCTGATCAATGGGATCCATGTAGAGGTAAACTTACATCAAACTATGCATACATCGAAAGGAAATTTCACCGAGGCCACGTTACCAAATGTAAAAGAGAAAGAAAATTATTTGTGCATAAGAACTCTAATTGCAAATGCATTCAAATATCAATCAAGTATATTTGAAACACATAAGGCAACATGGTTATAGTGCACCATGTTATCTAGTATTTCCCACAAGAATATACAGATCGGCAACAGTTCAGTGAGGGCCATCTGCTATTTTACATATACTAGTTGAATGCCCGTGCGTTGCCACGGTCCCTTAAATATAAAATGCAAACAATATAAATGTAGTACTAAAAATAATCTTTAAGGAATCTACACAAATTTGGTGCACCGACTTCTAGTGCTAAAGACCTTCTTATAAATGATGTTCGGTGTGGTCGTTTCCAAGGATTCAGATCACTCTTCGGTGTGAAGAAACAATGGCATCATGACACAACTATTGCTGATCAGGACGGGACACACACAATTTCTTCAGAACTTGATTGAAAACTGAAAACTTACTTGTTTGTGTGACATACATAGACATACGATAGTGTCACGGGCCAGGACATTCCATAAACAAAGATTTCAGAGTTTGCTATTACTGAAAACTAACTTGGTCTTTGTGTGCTATGGGATTATAGTAGTAGTTCTAGTGCTCTATTCAATAGATCAATGGATTTGATCAAGTTCAATGGTCATATCAAGTTCATGTTTGAGACAAAATTAAGAGTAGCCAACTTGTTCCATGTCAATATAATATGCTTGAGAACAAAACAATGCAAAGCATAATCTATTTTCTAGAACTGATAATGAGGAATAGAGAAACATTTTAAATTTATTTTTGTTCTCCTAAATAGAACATTCATATACTCCCCTCCTCAAACTTAGGTTTGATTTATTTTCATTCTCAGAGAACTGATTTGTATTCACCTTAGAGATCCATGTGTTCCAAACTGGCATAAATCTTCCCAACATTAACTTTGGAACATAAATGTTAGATGTCCAGTACATAAAATGCCACGTTATATATAATATGGTTGGCTTCTATAAACACTTATCAGATCCGAATACCACAAACATCCATAGAGTCCTTGTATAGAATGATGAATGAACCGAGTAAAGGGAGAATTTTAGATCGCAGAAGGTCTATCTGTAAAAAATGTGTTTTCTAGAGAAATGTCGCACAAATCTGTGGCACTTGCCGAGGAATCTATCACTCTAATTATAGAAGAAAAACATCCAATATAACTTCTAGATGAAATATCATGACAAGTAAATAACTTGGCATTAAAACAAAGTTACCTGGTTACGAAATAGAGTGGTTGGTTCGTCCAAAATAGAGTGTGCTCATTTTCAAACTTGATCAAACGGTTGTGGTTTCTTCAATATTTAATGTGAAAGTGAGTACCATCCTAAACTCTAATATAATAATATAGATAAAATAAAACACCATGAAATTCAGTTCTACAAGTATAAGGTAATAGCTTTGAAGTTATAGAAGAGACAAATATCTGAAATTACACAAGACATCAAAAGATGGACTAAAAACCTTATGTTTATTTATTTATTATTACTGGAGGCTTAGCCTCCTGCTTCTCCCCATGAAGAGGCTTGCTTGAACCAGCAAATCTATTTTCAGAAAAATAAATACGAAGAAAACCAGGAACAATTTTATGTGGCGCGTAAACACTGCATGCATCAAATTTTATTTTAGAACAACCTACCCCAGATTATAGGGAGCAAACGTTTAGTCTCGCGGACACATACATCGAAAGCCATCGGATCCTGAAGTGTACTATGGATGACAACTTTTATTTTCCTTCCGCCACACAGCAAAGTTGGCAGGCTAATGATGAAATTTTCCTGGCAACTATTCTCTGTAGACGCATGATAGCAAAGGCAGAAACTTTGCCGATGACTTCACTATTTGTAATTGCAAAAGGTAAAAAAAAAAGAGAGATACGCTGCACCATGGTTGCACCTCGTTTCCTGTTCAGAATTCCCTGAATCATAGCAATGTTTCACAAGCTCATACTATCAGGACCTAATTTGATAGATTTTCTGCAGGAAATTGCTCAATAAATGAAGCATTAGAGACCCATGTTTGTTACCAGTTCATCATTGTTCTTCTTACCGCACGTGTAACCAAACGAACAACAAGTATCATCTGTGAGCAAATACAAATACCAGCGGTCAATGTCAGGATCTTAGATACGCATCATTCAATCAAGCACGGAGTATATATCATGTAACATGAGACACCACATTCAGTCAATCGAGCAACAAATAAACAACACATAGATGCATATATCATTTCCCACAGCCTACAACTCAAGTGCTCACCGTGAGGAGACCCATCCATTGGCCGTTTCCGGAACCACGCGTCCCCGCATCTCCTCTCAGGTAGTTAGATATGTATGATTAGAGCAGAAATATGTAGTTGTTGCCTGTTGTTGCCGTAATAGCACAACGCGGAGAACGAGAATACATAGTTGTCTCTGTCGTCAGTCACTCACAGTTCTGACGTCGAACGCGGACAATCCCTCACTCTTCCTCCAGGTCGTGGAGCGGCGGCCACCCAGGCCTTTGGTTTCATATAGAAGAGCGACAATGGCCCATCATCTTGCGGGTGTCACCGACGAGACCATCGTCAACATAGTGGACCTTGATGCTTGCAGCGGCTGTGGATGATGCTGAGTGCATGGGAGGAGGGCTGGAGGTGGGAAGCAGACCTACATAGAGGAGGAGAGTCGTCGTCGGCGGGGCAAAACGCCAAGACGACGAACTCAGCCGGCCGCAAGCACGTTGAGGTCAGGTCTCGAGCGAGAACGATGAGGCCAGAGATGATATACGCGAGGGAGAGGGGCAGCGCAATAACGGAAGATAAGGCCTCGAGGACCGGTGATTTCGGACGGGTATGAAACATGATTAACCGTGATTTTCTTTCCCTGTTATTTAAAATCTGGCGATCCCCTAATTCTAGCGATTGTAGTGATCCCCTAATTCCAGCGATTGTATCTGGGTACATAATCTACGTCCATAATTGGATATCGCGGGCTAGCTGTAGATTGGATGGTGTCGATTCACCCAACATTTAGCATGCGTTTTGTAGGTTGATTTGACGGTTTAGATTGTTCCAATGTTTGATATCAAAGTGCACACCATCCCCAACTGCAATATAATAAAGCGCCTAAATCTCTCTCGAAACCCTAACCCTATATGGTGTCGAGAGAGAAACTTGTCCCCTCTATGTGCAGTTTTTCAATAAAACGCGTGATACGTCTCAAACGTATCTATAATTTCTTATGTTCCATGCTAGTTTTTTATGACAATAATCACATGTTTTATATACACTTTACATCATTTTGATGCATTTTCCGGTACTAACCTATTAACAAGATGCCGAAGCGCCAATTCCTGTTTTCTGCTGTTTTTGGTTTCAGAAATCCTACACTGGAAATATTCTCGGAATTGGACGAAACAAAAGCTCACGGTCTTATTTTCCACGGAGCCTTCCAGAACACCGAAGAGGAGACGAAGAGGGTACACGAGGCGGCCACACCATAGGGTGGCGCGGCCCCACCCCTGGCCGCGCCGCCATATGGGGTGGGCCCCTCGGGTGCCCCCCGACTCTGCCCCTTCGCCTATTTATTCCTTTCGTCGCAAAAATCCTAGCACCGAGAGCCACGATACGAGAAAAGTTACTAAGACGCCGCCGCCATCAATCCCATCTCGGGGGGTTCTGAAGATCGCCTCCGTCACCCTGCCGGAGAGGGGAATCATCACCGGAGGGC
>NC_061513.1:50011551-50029980 GCF_022539505.1 Lolium rigidum | reverse complement strand
AGAGGCAATGCGAAATAAAAGGCAGAATCTGTCAAAACAGAACAGTCCGTAAAGATGGATTTTATTAGGGCACCAGACTTGCTCAAATGAAAATGCCCAAATTGAATGAAAGTTGCGTACATATTTGAGGATCACGCACGTAAATTGGCTTAATTTTCTGAGCTACCTACAGGGAGGTAGACCCAGATTCGTGACAGCAAAGAAATCTGGAACAGCGCAGTAATCCAAATCTAGTACTTACTTTACTATCAAAGACTTTACTTGGCACAACAAAACATAAAACTAAGATAAGGAGAGGTTGCTACAGTAGTATACAACTTCCAAAACACAAATATAAAACAAAGTACTGTAGCAAAATAACACATGGGTTATCTCCCAAGAAGTTCTTTCTTTATAGCCGTTCGTATGGGCTCAGCAGCTTTTAATGATGCACTCGCAAGAAATGGTATTTGAAGCAAAAGAGAGCATCAAGAGGCAAATTCAAAACAAATTTAAGTCTAACATGCTTCCTATGCATAGGAATCTTGTAAATAAACAAGTTCATGAAGAGCAAAGTAACAAGCATAGGAAGATAGAACAAGTGTAGCTTCAAAAATTTCAAGCACATAGAGAGGCATTTTAGTAACATGAAAATTTCTACAACCATATTTTCCTCTCTCATAATAACTTTCAGTAGCAACATGAGCAAACTCAACAATATAACTATCACATAAAGCATCCTTATCATGAGTCTCATGCATAAAATTATTACTCTCCACATAAGCATAATCAATTTTATTAGTAATAGTGGGAGCAAATTCAACGAAGTAGCTATCATTATTATTCTCATCATCAAATATAGGAGGCATAGTATAATCACAATAAAATTTACTCTCCATAGTAGGTTGTACCAAAAGACCACTATTATAATCATCATAAATAGGAGGCAAAGTATCATCAAAGAAAATTTTCTCCTCAATGCTTGGGGGACTAAAAAGATCATGAAAACCAGCTTCCCCAAGCTTAGAATTTTCTATATCATTATCAACAATGGTGTTCAAAGCATTCATACTAATATTGCTACCAGCATGCAAATAAGATTCCATAGGTTTTTTAATTTTCGCATCAAACAATCCATGTTTTAAATCAGGAAATAGAATAAGAAGCTCATTGTTGTCCATTATGCCAAACTAGTGTAAACAAGAAACAAAAAGATGCAATTGCGTGGATCTAAAGGAAATAGCTTCGAGCACAAACACAACTCGCGCGTAAAAGTACTCGTTACTCGGGACCGGAGTATGAGTGCCTTTTTACCTTTCCTCCCCGGCAACGGCGCCGTGAAAAGTGCTTGATGTCTACGGGTGCTTCTATTCTTGTAGACAATGTTGGGCCTCCAAGAGCAGAGGTTTGTAGAACAGCAGCAAGTTTCCCTTAAGTGGATCACCCAAGGTTTATCGAACTCGTGGAGGAAGAGGTCAAAGATATCCCTCTCATGCAACCCCGCAACCACAAAGCAAGAAGTCTCTTGTGTCCCCAATACACCTAATAGGTGCACTAGTTCGGCGAAGAGATAGTGAAATACAGGTGGTATGAATAAGTAGTAGCAACGGCACCGTAAAAGTGCTTTGCCCAGGACAGTAAACAAGCGATAGTAACGCAGCAGTAGTAACGCAAGTAAAACAAGTAAACAAGCAGCGATAGCAGTATTTAGGAACAAGGCCTAGGGATTAGACTTTCACTAGTGGACACTCTCAACTTTGATCACATAACAGAATAGGTAAATGCATACTCTACACTCTTGTTGGATGATGAACACATTGCGTAGGATTACACGAACCCTCAATGCCGGAGTTAACAAGCTCCACAATTCAATGTTCATATTTAAATAACCTTAGAGTGCAAGAAAGATCGACACGACTAAACCAAGTACTAACATAGCATGCACACTCGTCACCTTCACGCCACGTAGGAGGAATAGATCATATCAATACAATCATAATGATAATTAACTCCACAATCTACAAGAGATCATGATCATAGCATATGCCAAGTACTAACACGGATGCACACACCGTCACCATTACACCGTGCAGGAGGAATAAACTACTTTAATAACATCACTAGAGTAGCACATAGATAAATTGTGATACAAAACACATTGCAATCATAAAGAGATATAAATAAGCACTTCACTACGCCATTCATAACAGTGAGTAAGTATTCTGTGAAATATAGCCTAAGAGACCCACACGGTGCACACACTCGTCACCTTTACACACGTGGGACAAGGAGTCTCCGGAGATCACATAAGTAAAACTCACTTGACTAGCATAGTGACATCTAGATTACAAGCATCATCATATGAATCTCAATCATGTAAGGCAGCTCATGAGATTATTGTATTGAAGCACATAGGAGAGAGATGAACCACATAGCTACCGGTACAGCCCCGAGCCTCGATGGAGAACTACTCCCTCCTCATGGGAGCAAGCAGCGGTGATGAAGATGGCGGTGGAGATGGCAGCGGTGTCGATGGAGAAGCCTTCCGGGGCACTTCCCCGCTCCGGCAGGGTGCCGGAACGCAGACTCCTGTCCCCCAGATCTTGGCTTCGCGATGGCGGCGGCTCTGGAAGGTTTTCCGTATCGTGGTTCTTCGCATCAGGGTTTTCTCGACGGAGGCTTTAAATAGGCGGAAGGGCAGAGTTGGGGGGTCGAAGAGGCGGTGGCACCATAGGCTGGCGCGGCCAGGGCCCAGGCCGCGCCACCCTATCATCTGGGGCCCACAGGGCCCCTCCGGCGGCTCTCGGGTGTTCCGGATGCTTCCGGTGAAAATAGGAACCTGGGTCTTCGTTTCGTCCAATTCCGAGAATATTTCGTTACTAGGATTTCGAAACCAAAAACAGCGTAAAACGGAACCGGCACTTCGGCATCTTGTTAATAGGTTAGTTCCAGAAAATGCACGAATATGACATAAAGTGTGCATAAAACATGTAGGTATCATCAATAATATGGCATAGAACATAAGAAATTATCGATACGTCGGAGACGTATCATCAGCCCCCCGACTCTGCCCTTCCGCCTACTTAAAGCCTCCGTCGCGAAACCCCTGAGGCGAAAAACCACGATACGGAAAACCTTACTGAGACGCCGCCGCCGATCCCATCTCGGGGGATTCTGGAGATCTCCTCCGGCACCCTGCCGGAGAGGGGATTCATCTCCCGGAGGACTCTACACCGCCATGGTCGCCTCCGGAGTGATGAGTGAGTAGTTCACCCCTGGACTATGGGTCCATAGCAGTAGCTAGATGGTTGTCTTCTCCTCATTGTGCTTCATTGTTGGATCTTGTGAGCTGCCTAACATGATCAAGATCATCTATCTCGTAATACTCTATGTTGTGTTTGTCGGGATCCGATGGATAGAGAATACCATGTTATGTTAATTATCAAGTTATTGCATATGTGTTGTTTATGATCTTGCATGCTCTCCGTTATTAGTAGAGGCTCTGGCCAAGTTGATGCTAGTAACTCCAAGAGGGAGTATTTATGCTCGATAGTGGGTTCATGCCCGCATTGACACCTGGGGAGTGACGAAACCCCTAAGGTTGTGTTGTGTCTGTTGCCACTAGGGATAAAACATTGATGCTATGTCCGAGGATGTAGTTATTGATTACATTACGCACCATACTTAATGCAATTGTCTCGTTGCTTTGCAACTTAATACTGGAAGGGGTTCGGACGATAACCCGAAGGTGGACTTTTTAGGCATAGATGCAGTTGGATGGCGGTCTATGTACTTTGTCGTAATGCCCAATTAAATCTCACTATACTTATCATGACATGTATGTGCATTGTTATGCCCTCTCTATTTGTCAATTGCCCGACTGTAATTTGTTCACCCAACATGCTTTTATCTTATGGGAGAGACACCTCTAGTGAACTGTGGACCCCGGTCCATTCTTTTAATACTGAAATACAAATCTGCTGCAATACTTGTTTTACTCGTTTTCTCTCGCAAACAATCATCTTCCACACAATACGGTTAACCCTTTGTTACAGCAAGCCTGGTGAGATTGACAACCTCACTCGTTTCGTTGGGGCAAAGTACTTTGGTTGTGTTGTGCGGGTTCCACGTTGGCGCCGGAATCTCCGGTGTTGCGCCGCACTACATCCCGCCGCCATCAACCTTCAACGTGCTTCTTGACTCCTACTGGTTCGATTAAACCTTGGTTTCTTACTGAGGGAAACTTGCCGCTATGCGCATCACACCTTCCTCTTGGGGTTCCCAACGGACGTGTCAATTACACGCATCAAGCAAATTTCTGGCGCCGTTGCCGGGGAGATCAAGACACGCTGCAAGGGGAGTCTCCACTTCCCAATCTCTTTACTTTGTTTTTGTCTTGCTTTATTTTATTTACTACTTTGTTTGCTATATCAAAAACACAAAAAAAATTAGTTTACTTGCATTTACTTTATCTAGTTTGCTTTATTTACTACTGCTAAAATGGCCAACCCCGAAAATACTAAGTTGTGTGACTTCACTAGCACAAATAATAATGATTTCCTATGCACACCTATTGCTCCACCTGCTACTACAGCAGAATTCTTTGAAATTAAACCTGCTTTACTTAATCTTGTTATGCGAGAGCAATTTTCTGGTGTTAGTTCCGATGATGTCGTTGCCCATCTCAATAATTTTGTTGAACTATGTGAAATGCAAAAATATAAAGATGTAGATGGTGACATTATAAAATTAAAATTGTTCCCTTTCTCATTAAGAGGAAGAGCTAAAGATTGGTTGCTATCTCTGCCTAAGAATAGTATTGATTCATGGACTAAATGCAAGGATGCTTTTATTGGTAGATATTATCCCCCTGCTAAAATTATATCTTTGAGGAGTAGCATAATAAATTTTAAACAATTGGATAATGAACATGTTGCTCAAGCTTGGGAAAGAATGAAATCTCTGGTTAAAAATTGCCCAACCCATGGACTGACTACTTGGATGATCATCCAAACCTTCTATGCGGGACTAAATTTTTCTTCGCGGAATTTATTGGATTCAGCTGCTGGAGGTACCTTTATGTCCATCACTCTTGGTGAAGCAACAAAGCTTCTTGATAATATGATGGTTAATTACTCCGAATGGCACACGGAAAGAGCTCCACAAGGTAAGAAGGTAAATTCTCGTTGAAGAATCCTCTTCCTTGAATGATAAGGTTGATGCTATTATGTCTATGCTTGCGAATGATAGGACTAATGTTGATCCTAATAATGTTCCATTAGCTTCATTGGTTGCCCAAGAAGAACATGTTGATGTAAACTTCATTAAAAATAATAATTTCAACAACAATGCTTATCGAACAATTCTAGTAATAACTATAGGCCATATCCTTATAATAATGGTAATGGTTATGCTAATTCTTATGGGAATTCTTACAACAATAATAGGAATACACCCCCTGGACTTGAAGCTATGCTTAAAGAATTTATTAGTACACAAACTGCCTTTAACAAATCTGTTGAGGAAAAGCTCAATAAAATTGATATTCTTGTTTCTAGAGTTGATAGTCTTGCCTCCGATGTTGATCTTTTGAAATCGAAAGTTATGCCTAATAGGGATATTGAAAATAAAATTGTTACTACAGCAAATGCCATCCAAGTTAGAATTAATGAGAATATAAGATTAATGGCTGAACTGCGTGCTAGGTGGGATAGAGAAGAAAATGAAAAACTAGCTAAAAAGGAAAATGTAGCTAAAGTTTGGACTATTACCACAACTAGAAATGCTAATAATTCACATGTTGCTGCACCTCCTACTATCAATGGTAAAATAATTGGTGTTGGCAATGCTTCTACTCCTAGTGCAAAGCGCGCAAAATTACCTGAAACTGCTAAAACTGCTGAAACCGCACTGTGATAAAACTCGCTGAAATTTTTTCCAACCTTGGG
Source organism: Lolium rigidum (assembly GCF_022539505.1). Taxonomy (NCBI): domain Eukaryota; kingdom Viridiplantae; phylum Streptophyta; class Magnoliopsida; order Poales; family Poaceae; genus Lolium; species Lolium rigidum. The sequence goes on along the minus strand of NC_061513.1, from coordinate 50,024,053 downwards.
GATGATAATCCCATTGCTTTAGATTGTAATGATTTAGATTTTGATGATTGCCACATCTCTGAAGTTATAAAGTTCTTGCAAAAACTTGCTAAAAGTCCCAATGCTAGCGTTGTAAACTTGGCTTTCACAAAACATATTACAAATGCTCTCATAAAAGCTAGAGAAGAGAAACTAAAACTTGAAACTTCTATTCCTAGAAAGCTAGAGGATGGTTGGGAGCCCATCATTAAAATGAGAGTCAAAGATTTTGAATGTAATACTTTATGTGATCTTGGTGCAAGTATTTCTGTTATGCCTAAGAAAGTCTATGATATGCTTGACTTGTCACCATTGAAAAATTGTTATTTGGATGTTAATCTCGCTGATAATGCTAAAAGAAACCTTTGGGGAAAGTTGATAATGTTCATATTATGGTTAACAATAACCTTGTCCCCGTTGATTTTGTTGTCTTGGATATTGAATGCAATGCATCTTGCCCCATTATATTGGGAAGACCTTTTCTTCGAACCGTTGGTGCTACTATTGATATGAAGGAAGGTAATATTAAATATCAATTTCCTCTCAAGAAAGGTATGGAACACTTCCCTAGAAAGAGAATGAAGTTACCTTATGATTCTATTATTAGAACAAATTATGATGTTGATGCTTCGTCTCTCGATGTTACTTGAGTTACACTTTCGCGCCTAGCTGAAAGGCGTTAAAGAAAAGCGCTTATGGGAGACAACCCATGTTTTTACTCCAGTATTTTTGTTTTATATTTGTGTCTTGGAAGTTGTTTACTACTGTAGCAACCTCTCCTTATCTTAGTTTTGAGTTTTTTTGTGCCAAGTAAAGTCTTTGATAGTAAAGTAAGTACTAGATTTGGATTACTGCGCTAGTTCCAGATTTCTTTGCTGTCACGAATCTGGGTCTACCTCCCTGTAGGTAGCTCAGAAAATTAAGCCAATTTACGTGCATGATCCTCAGATATGTACGCAACTTTCATTCAATTTGAGCATTTTCATTTGAGCAAGTCTGGTGGCCTAATAAAATCCATCTTTACGGACTGTTCTGTTTTGACAGATTCTGCCTTTTTATTTCGCATTGCCTCTTTTGCTATGTTGGATGAATTTCTTTGATCCATTAATGTCCAGTAGCTTTATGCAATGTCCAGAAGTGTTAAGAATGATTGTGTCACCTCTGAACATGTGAATTTTTATTATGCACTAACCCTCTAATGAGTTGTTTCGAGTTTGGTGTGGAGGAAATTTTCAAGGATCAAGAGAGGAGTATGATGCAATATGATCAAGGAGAGTGAAAGCTCTAAGCTTGGGGATGCCCCGGTGGTTCACCCCTGCATATTTTAAGAAGACTCAAGCGTCTAAGCTTGGGGATGCCCAAGGCATCCCCTTCTTCATCGACAACATTATCAGGTTCCTCCCCTGAAACTATATTTTTATTCCGTCACATCTTATGCACTTTGCTCGGAGCGTCAGTTTGTTTTTGGTTTTTGTTTTGTTTGAATAAAATGGATCCTAGCATTCACTTTGTGGGAGAGAGACACACTCCGCTGTAGCATATGGACAAATATGTCCTTAGGCTCTACTCATAGTATTCATGGTGAAGTTTCTTCTTCGTTAAATTGTTATATGGTTGGAATTGGAAAATGCTACATGTAGTAACTCTAAAATGTCTTGGATAATTTGATACTTGGCAATTGTTGTGCTCATGTTTAAGCTCTTGCATCATATACTTTGCACCCATTAATGAAGAAATACTTAGAGCTTGCTAATTTGGTTTGCATATTTGGTTTCTCTAGAGTCTAGATAACATCTAGTATTGAGTTTTGAACAACAAGGAAGACGGTGTAGAGTCTTATAATGTTTACAATATGTATTTTATGTGAGTTTTGCTGTACCGTTCATCCTTGTGTTTGTTTCAAATAACCTTGCTAGCCTAAACCTTGTATCGAGAGGGAATACTTCTCATGCATCCAAAATACTTGAGCCAACCACTATGCCATTTGTGTCCACCATACCTACCTACTACATGGTATTTGTCCGCCATTCCAAAGTAAATTGCTTGAGTGCTACCTTTAAAATTCCATCATTCACCTTTGCAATATATAGCTCATGGGACAAATAGCTTAAAAACTATTGTGGTATTGAATATGTACTTATGCACTTTATCTCTTATTAAGTTGCTTGTTGTGCGATAACCATGCTTCGGGGACGCCATCAACTATTCTTTGTTGAATATCATGTGAGTTGCTATGCATGTCCGTCTTGTCCGAAGTAAGAGAGATCTACCACCTTTATGGTTGGAGCATGCATATTGTTAGAGAAGAACATTGGGCCGCTAACTAAAGCCATGAATCATGGTGGAAGTTTCAGTTTTGGACACATATCCTCAATCTCATATGAGAATAATAATTGTTGCCACATGCTTATGCATTAAAGAGGAGTCCATTATCTGTTGTCCATGTTGTCCCGGTATGGATGTCTAAGTTGAGAATAATCAAAAGCGAGAAATCCAAAATGCGAGCTTTCTCCTTAGACCTTTGTACAGAGCGGCATGGAGGTACCCCATTGTGACACTTGGTTAAAACATGTGCATTGCAAAGATCCGGTAGTCCAAGCTAATTAGGACAAGGTGCGGGCACTATTAGTATACTATGCATGAGGCTTGCAACTTGTAAGATATAATGTACATAACTCATATGCTTTATTACTACCGTTGACAAAATTGTTTCATGTTTTCAAAATAAAAGCGCTAGCACAAGTATAGCAATCGATGCTTTCCTCTTTGAAGGACCATTCTTTTTACTTTTATGTTGAGTCAGTTCACCTATCTCTCTCCACCTCAAGAAGCAAACACTTGTGTGAACTGTGCACTGATTCCTACATACTTGCATATTGTACTTGTTATATTACTCTATGTTGACAATTATCCATGAGATATACATGTTACAAGTTGAAAGCAACCGCTGAAACTTAATCTTCCTTTGTGTTGCTTCAATGCCTTTACTTTGATTTATTGCTTTATGAGTTAACTCTTATGCAAGACTTATTGATGCTTGTCTTGAAGTACTATTCATGAAAAGTCTTTGCTTTATGATTCACTTGTTTACTCATGTCATTACCATTGTTTTGATCGCTGCATTCATTACATATGTTTACAAATAGTATGATCAAGGTTATGATGGCATATCACTTCAGAAATTATCTTTGTTATCGTTTTACCCGCTCGGGACGAGCGAGAACTAAGCTTGGGGATGCTTGATACGTCTCCGACGTATCGATAATTTCTTATGTTCTATGCCATATTATTGATGATACCTACATGTTTTATGCACACTTTATGTCATATTCGTGCATTTTCCGGAACTAACCTATTAACAAGATGCCGAAGTGCCGGTTCTCGTTTTACTCGCTGTTTTTGGTTTCAGAAATCCTAGTAACGAAATATTCTCGGAATTGGACGAAACAAAGACCAGGGGCCTATTTCGCCACGAACCTTCCAGAAGACCGAAGAGCATACGAAGTGGGGCCACGAGGTGGCCAAACCACATGGCGGCGCGGCCAAGGGGGGCCGCGCCGCCCGTGGTGTGGGCCCCTTGTCGCCCCGACTCGCCCCTTCCGCCTACTTAAAGCCTCCGTCGCGAAACCCCGAGGCGAAAAACCACGATACGGAAAACCTTACCGAGACGCCGCCGCCGCCGATCCCATCTCGGGGGATTCTCGGAGATCTCCTCCGGCACCCTGCCGGGAGAGGGGATTCATCTCCCGGAGGACTCTACACCGCCATGGTCGCCTCCGGAGTGATGAGTGAGTAGTTCACCCCTGGACTATGGGTCCATAGCAGTAGCTAGATGGTCGTCTTCTCCTCATTGTGCTTCATTGTTGGATCTTGTGAGCTGCCTAACATGATCAAGATCATCTATCTGTAATACTCTATGTTGTGTTTGTCGGGATCCGATGGATAGAGAATACCATGTTATGTTAATTATCAAGTTATTGCATATGTGTTGTTTATGATCTTGCATGCTCTCCGTTATTAGTAGAGGCTCTGGCCAAGTTGATGCTAGTAACTCCAAGAGGGAGTATTTATGCTCGATAGTGGGTTCATGCCCGCATTGACACCGGGGAGTGACGAAACCCCTAAGGTTGTGTTGTGTTGTTGCCACTAGGGATAAAACATTGATGCTATGTCCGAGGATGTAGTTATTGATTACATTACGCACCATACTTAATGCAATTGTTTGTTGCTTTGCAACTTAATACCGGAAGGGGTTCGGACGATAACTCCGAAGGTGGACTTTTTAGGCATAGATGCGGTTGGATGGCGGTCTATGTACTTTGTCGTAATGCCCAATTAAATCTCACTATACTTATCATGACATGTATGTGCATTGTTATGCCCTCTCTATTTGTCAATTGACCGACTGTAATTTGTTCACCCAACATGCTTTTATCTTATGGGAGAGACACCTCTAGTGAACTGTGGACCCCGGTCCATTCTTTTAATACTAAAATACAAATCTGCTGCAATACTTGTTTTACTCGTTTTCTCGCAAACAATCATCTTCCACACAATACGGTTAACCCTTTGTTACAGCAAGCCGAGTGAGATTGACAACCTCACTCGTTTCGTTGGGGCAAAGTACTTTGGTTGTGTTGTGCAGGTTCCACGTTGGCGCCGGAATCTCCGGTGTTGCGCCGCACTACATCCCGCCGCCATCAACCTTCAACGTGCTTCTTGACTCCTACTGGTTCGATTAAACCTTGGTTTCTTACTGAGGGAAACTTGCCGCTGTGCGCATCACACCTTCCTCTTGGGGTTCCCAACGGACGTGTCAATTACACGCATCAGGCTTTAAGTAGGCGGAAGGGCAACGTCGGGGGCCACACGAGGGACCCACACCACAGGTCGGCGCGGCCAGGGCCTGGGCCGCGCCGCCCTATGGTGGCGGCGCCTCGTGGCCCAACTTCGACTCCTCTTCGGTCTTCTGGAAGCTTCGTGGCAAAATAGGACCCTGGGCGTTGATTTCGTCCAATTCCGAGAATATTTCGTTACTAGGATTTCGAAACCAAAAACAGCAGAAAACAACAGAATCGGCTCTTCGGCATCTTGTTAATAGGTTAGTTCCAGAAAATGCACGAATATGACATAAAGTGTGCATAAAACATGTAGATATCATCAATAATGTGGCATGGAACATAAGAAATTATCGATACGTTGGAGACGTAACCCGACGCCGACACCGGCCCTCTCCATCTCGCAAACACCTGTCGCTGACTCCCGCTCCCTCTCGGAAACACCCGTCGCTAACACCCTCTCCCTCTCGCAAGCACCCTCTCCCTCTCGCAAACAACCGACGCCGACACCCTCTCCCTCTCGCAAACAACCGACACCCTCTCCCTCTCGCAAACACCCGTCGCCGACACACTCTCCCTCTCGCAAACACCCGTCGCGAACACCCTCTTCCTCACGTGAGCATTGTCGAGATCCTCTACCTGACGCGCCCTCTTCTCCCTGCTCCACGCCGCCTTCCCCTCCTTGACCCTACCCCATCTGTGGTTAGGGTTAGGGTTTTGTTAGGGTTAGGGATTGGTGAGGGTTAGAACATGTACTTATCGATTAATTTTTTGCAGAAACAATGGATCCATTCGAATTCCATCGAGACTTGGAACAGGAAGACCTAGTCGAGAACATAATCCGCGATGGTACAGAAGCTGACGGAGAAGACCGCGGCTCCGGTGATGGAGAAGACCGCGGCTCCGGTGATGGAGAAGCCGAGTGCTCTGCTGATGGAGAAGCCGAGTGCTCCGGTGAAGGCGAGGTATACGATCACTAGAGGCATTAATGGAATTCTATATGTACATATGTATATAAATTAATTAATTTTTGTTCTCTTAGGCCTCCAAAGATAAGTTGGAGAAACGAGGCCCGGCAAAGAAGTTGACCAAGAAAGACCACTTCACAATTGAAGCTATATCACCTAAAGAAGTTGGCACCCCAATTTGTCGCAACGAAATTCGAAAATTAGTGCGGATTTCTGGTTAGGGATCGCATCCCGATCACTATTAAAGAATGGAACAAGACCAAGAAGGTGTCTGAAAGTGAGGTTGCCGATAGGTACAAAGACACTCTTTTTGACGACCTCATGGCACATTTCAGTTTGCCACAATTGGGATCGGAGACTGGGATGAAGAAGCGGAGGGCGCTAGTGAAGAAATGGGCTCTTCAGAAGATGGGGGAACTTTTCCGGGCGTGGAAGAACCGGTTATGGGCAACTTATAAGGCCGAGAAGAAGCCTCCACTTTCGAAGGCTATCTATCGAAGCAGGAGCACAACTGGGAAGAATTTGTGAAGTACAAGATCTCAGAGGATGATGTGGCATTGTCAACGAAAAACAAGAAGAATGCAAGCGAAAAGTTATATCACCATCATACGGGGCGAGGGGGCTACGAAGTAGCCATGCCTAAGTGGGATGCACAAGAGGCTGAGATGAGGCGGAATGGGATCACTCCAGAACCCGAGCGAGAAGGATGGGACACTAGGGCTCGAAATTGGTTCCTTGGGCATGGCTGTGAGTATGACATGAAGACAGGGGACCTTGTTGAAAGTGATAGCAAGGTTAAGATACCCAGGGGAAAATGGATTGAAGTGACGGCAGATATTTAAGCGGGAAAACTGAAGTTTGCTCCCGATAGAGAGAAAGACTTGCTGACGCTTGTCCTCGGTAATCCTGAAAAGGGAGGACGAACAAGAGGCTTCGGCCCTAGTGTTCCGTGGGCGCTTGGGTTTCCGAACGACGCGGAGACTTATAGATGCCGAGCGAGAGCAAAAGAACACGAGCTGGAGGTGCAGAATGACCGGATGGCTGAGTTCCAACGCCAACTAGACCAGCAGAAGCGGGAGATTCAGCAGCAGCAACGGGAGATTAATGAACTTAAAGGACAGCGCGAGCCAGATAATACCGCCGACATATCTCAGCGACGAGACAGTAGCGTGGCCGACTCGGAGGCCCCGCCTACACGGATGATAGATGGCGGTCCTGGCGACCCCGTGGATGGAATCAAGGAGCAAACACCTTGTGATCTCCATGAGGTGTTCGGGAACATGTCTCTCAAGGTGGCGGTCGGCTATGTCTTACCTGCATTTGGACCTGAAGGTGAGCCGGCAACATGGCATGGCAATGAGATTCCAGCTGGCTATGCTCATGTCGGGGTGGATACAGTTGTACCAACGTGGGAGTCATTGGAGCTCGCAATCGCTGCAGGTGATGGCCGGGATACACTCGGAGACGTACTGGGAGAAATCATTCTTTGGGAAAAGAAAAACATCAAGCTTCCAGGCATGGTAACCTCTACTAGTCGTCCCACCAGGTCACCATCACCTCCTCCAAATGATCGAAGGCCAGCATCACCTCCTCCGACTGATCACATGTCGCCACCATCACCCCATGAGTTTGACCACCATATCCCTAGTCCATCTCCATCTCCTGCGCCGCCGCCTGCGCCCACTAAGACTCGGAATGCACCCAAGCGGAAGCGTGTGAAGATTCATGTCCGCAAAATGTCGCCCCTACCAAGAGTACCAAAGGTTCCTCCCCCCCCCCCGTGCTTACGATCTTACCGAAGAGGAAAATGAGGCCGCTGTCAAGAAACACAATTATGAACATTTTCATAAGGAGAAACCCAAGGCCCCAGCACCATACACAGAGAAGCAAAACGCATATGCTCTTAGTTTTCTGAACACACCATCGCAATATGACTTACACGAGAAGAAGGATGACTATACACACACACTTGCGAAGGTAATTGAGGACAACAAGGATAGTTCTGGTAAGAAGAAGGATAGTGCTAGCACGAGCAAATCATCAGCAAGAAGTGTAGCCGGGAAGAAATTAAGTTCAACAAGTGCACCCCTCAAGGCCAATCAAGCGACAGCAGACAGAAAAGGAAAGTAAGTTTCCCAGCTCGGAGAACAGGCTAAACAATCGATCCCACCACTCAAAGTCTTAGTTGTTCCCCCGGTGTACCAGGAACATGGTGGTATCAATATGGAAGAAGCTGCAAAGCTAGCGGCTGACTGTGGATGTACCGTGGAGGATTTGTTGGGTGCCGCAGATGCTGTATTACCCATTGTTGATATAGCTCCTAAATTTGTCTACGGGGCCGAGTTGGTCAGCAAAGAGAGGCTGCATAAACTGCCAACGCATATGCGGATTTTGCATCAGTGGTACCTTAATGCGTGCAAGGAGAACACAAGTTTCATCGTGGCGGATATCCCAGGAGATTATTACTTCCGAAGGGAGCAGATCCATATGGAGATGAATGAACTCTGGCAATTATTCAATTTAGATGCCCTCGACAAATCTCTCATGAGTTGCTACTGCTTGTAAGTTGTTAACTACATATAAGTTCATGTTCATTCAGTTGTTCCTGTTCATTGCATATACTCATTATATCTTATGTGTTCTCTTATGTAGACTGAAGATGGTTGAATGCAGCCGTAATAAGATGTACAATGTTGGGTTTGTTGACCCAGATAAAGTACATCATGAAACCGTAAAGAATAAAATCAAAGAAACGGTGGAAAACCTAACGAGGTTTATAGTGGAGCAAAGCTTTTGTGATTCAATACTCTTTCCTTACAACTACATGTGAGAGTCTTACTGATCTATTGTGCATATTCAATTTTTCTTACTCGATGTTAAGTCTAATTCATGATGTCTATATAAACATGTGCAGTTTCCACTGGATTCTGCTAAACATTAAAGTTGATAAGGGAATTATTGAAGTAAGCGACCCATTGAATAGAGGCCTGGACGGGTTCCGCGACTTGCAGAAGATTCTCCAGATGTAATTTCAATCATTGTCGCGCTATATCTTTCGTGAGATATCAATTAATCATCCATTCATTCTATCATTCTTTTGCCTGGCAGGGTTTGGATATCTTCAAGGAGATTATTACGGGTAACTTCGCAGAACAGCTAGCATTTACTATTGTACCGTGCGCCCAGCAGCCACAGGGGACGAATCTATGTGGATACTACGTTTGCCAGTCCATTCGCATGTTAACCACCGAGAAACACAACAATAATAGATTTAACGTAAGCAATAACATTCACAACTTTAATTTATTATCGTCAATATTTCGTTATCAAGATTGATATAATCATATTCATCTCATTTTCCTATATAGGTCGACTGCATGCGGGAGAACCTCCAACCACAGGAACACATACTAGGAATTACGGAGGAACTGGCGGGATTTCTGTTGACAGAAGTAATAGACGACAACGGTCGGTTTAGTCCAAAGAGGCGTCGGTAGTAGGGAGCTCTATGTATATGTAGTAGTTCGAATAGACGCCGGGCTTTTGTCCCGGTAGTAGTAAGCTCCATGTATATGTGTAAGGGGAATCTACGAATAGACTTTTGCTTCCAATATTTGTTTGCTCGATCTATATATAATGAATGAACGTGTACAACTTTTAGTAGCTTATAAAAGTATGCAACTTTTATTTTAAAATAAAAAAATGAAACAAACCGGAGGCGGGGGGGGGGGCTGCACCCCTCAAACCCTAAAGCAGCAGCGTTCTGCGCGCGCTATGTAGAGGCCTTTTTGTCGCGGGTGGTATTACGACCCGCGACAAAAGGGTATGCCCCCTGGGCGCCCCGCGTCTGCCACGTGGTGGAGCATATGTCGCGGGTGGTAAGCGACCCGCGACAAAAGGGTGGACCTTTTGTCCCGCCTCCGTTGTCGCGGGTCGCCGCCCGCGACAAAAGGCGCTTACGGCCCGCGACTATAGGCCTGTTCTCCACTAGTGTATTCTTGAAATAAGCAATAGTACGTCTTGCTCCACTTGTTTTACTTATACATAGGGTAATGAGACAAGAAACTTGTGATAAGTTCTTCCTGGTGTCTTTAGGAGAGTGGCCAAATGGCTCCAGGGCTACATATAGCTCGTTTTTGAAGAAAAAAAAAATCGAAAAACGGTATTTGCAAGGTTCCAAAAAAAATTGGAACTAAAATTCTTGATGTAGATAATAATGAAGTCTAGTAGTGTGCAAAAAACCAGTCAGAAATTCCTTGTATGTTTGTCTCATCAAAAATGATAAATGTGTGGATCTGGGTGTGATGAAACAGTACACAGTTTGAAAAGTTGAACATTTGTTATTTTTCTGTAGCCTAGAATACAACAAATTTTCAATCAAATTTTTCAGCGGTGGTAGAGTTCAATAATGTCTGCACCAAGAATTTTGTTTCCGATTTTCTTGAAACTTACAAATTCCATTTTCAATATTTTTTAAAAAAGGCCACCATGTAGCTAGGGCTACATCTGTGATTTCTGGTGTCTTTATATCCAATGGATAAAAACCTTATATAAGTTAGTACCTTACTTGAAAGTGTTTGAATGAACAATTTCAATTTCATACCATCATAAGAAAAGGCTTTCAAATTGAATGTTTTGCATATATCATTAAAGTAATCATAGGCTCAATCGACATATGCATTAAATTGTTCTCCGAAGTTCTGTAGAGTCTTGGGTTTGGATTGATTTCCAAACACTGCCATGGCGCGTGCTTTGAAAGCTAAGTACAAATAGTAAAATGGAACAACTTAAAACAAAAACCAAAAAATACTAAGCTCCCAGGCAACGGCAGTAGAGAACAGCTCGATGTATCCAAGGTCACAGATCGTATGTAGCTAGTTTTCAAAAGTAAGAGTATCGAATCCAGAGTGGAGCTTGATTGTTAAAGGTTTAGTTGCTTCTTGTTAACTTCACGTAGATGCACCTGCAAGTTGTCCTTAGATCCAAAGAAAAGTAATAATAGTTTTTTTTAAGTTTGCGAATAAAGAAAATAAATGACTAAAGTAAATGAGACTAAGTATACGATAGTAAAGTAAATAAAACTCAACAAGGGTTGCGGATCCACCACTACCGTAGGTATAGTGATTAGAAATATCGAATTTTCTTTTTATATATGTCTATGATGTGGCAAGATTCCTCATATGGATGTTTTCCAGAAGCACTGTTTTCACTACCTTTTCAATTCGCATGCTGCGCTAGGTCCGATAATTATGGGTCTCTCCATGGTGATGGTCATAGGTACTGGTTCTTGTTATCCTCATATACACATGATTGACAGAGGCAGCGGATTGTTGTCACATGTATGCCCACTTACCACCAACCATATGCAAAGATGATTCTTACCAAAGTTTGGTAGGAAAATATTATGTGGTTGACAACACACAACATCGTTCACAAGAACCAACACACTTCATAACTATTATAAAATCAAAAAAAAATCATTTCATATTTTGCTAGGGTTTCTCCATCCCCTCAAGGAAAAATGGATCTACTCACACATGGAGGAAAATAGCATTATCATGAATCTATGAATGGTAAATGAAAGATCGAATGGATACAAGTACAAATCCAACTCAAGATTAAAGATAACAACGAGAAGCCTAGTGATGATGGTGGTAATGATCATCATGATGAAGATCGATGCCTTGGCCTCCAATGATCCCAGCAACAGTGATGATGGATCCCTTCTTGCGAGTTCACCCTATGGATCCCTCCCTGTGGTCAGGTTTCGTGGTTTTCTGGTGGCTCTGGGTCTCGCTTCTTGATCGTTCTTCACGGGGTTATTATATTTGACGAGGCGGTGCTAATAATGGGTGGTACAGGCGTAAACATCTGGAAACGTCTCTTTGCGAGTTTTTGGCATGGCTCGATTTGGTTCGTTGTTGGAAGGTCTTTATTTCTTAATCATCATTATTTTGCCCAGATTTCTCCCCTTTAGCATTAATTGCAAATCTTCCTCTTTATTTCCAAGATTGCCTGAAACAAATAGAATAGGTGTGCGTCGATGCGGTAAAATACAAAAATACTAACACTACTGAGGCATTTAGGTGTTCCAAAACATGTTGCTTTCTGCACTCATCAACATCCCCAAGCTTAGAATCTTTCTCATCCCTGAGAAAGGTTGCTACTTGAGTGAATAAAGTCAATTTGTTCATGAGCTGTGAGTTAAACATCAGAATAATCTTGGGTTCTACCTGTTGACTGCCAAAACCCACCGGCGGGCAGCGGCCTTGTCAACACTGTAGAGCCGGGGGGAGCCTAGAGCTGCGGCTGGCTGAGACCCCTCCGAGCGACGGCCCGCAATGCTCTTCTGGTCACACGCGGCGTTGCGAAGTGCAAGGGCGTGCCACCTGACCTATACCCGGTCGGGAAGGTGATGAGATTGCCTCGCTTAGTTTCCTGCAGGGCATACATGTAAACGTTAAATACGAGCCTCGATCGGCTCTCGAGGTTATCCCGTGAATCGGCTCAAAGAGCCGATCCACCCATGATCCGTACGGGGTGTACGAATACTTGGTGATCCTGCTTGATCAAGATGAAGCTAATGAGATCTACGACGATTTAGGGTTTTCACCACATAATCGGATCATCCTACTCCAGAGTTGGGCCGGATGGCCACGCACGGTGCTCGTAAGCCGA
>NC_061513.1:49971761-50011451 GCF_022539505.1 Lolium rigidum | reverse complement strand
TCTAATATGTTACCAGATACACGGGCAATTAAGCCCAACTTGGTAAAAAGGCCGATCCACATACTTCTTCTATATATATTTCTTCACACCCATCTTCGATCGCGGCCCACCTCTGACTCGGTTAAATCTTGGTGATAACATACTTCTTCTATATATATTTCTTCACACCCATCTTCGATCGCGGCCCACCTCTGACTCGGTTAAATCTTGGTGATAACACTACCTAACACATATGAATCAAATGGTTCAAGATACTTCCACATATTTTCATAGGAGACTTGCATATCAGATAAAATGGTAGTATGGTTCATGAGGTTCAATCAAGTAAGCATGATGAGGGTGCATCAAAACTTTTCAGAACAACACATGACTTCCTTGAATTTTGGAACTTGAAATGTTCGCTTTTAGTCTATTTCACTGTCGTAAGCATGTCTATTTATTCATGGCACATTTTTATTGCTTTTCTTCCTCTTTCAATTCTTTTGCCTTCTTTTTTCCTTCATTATTTTTTCTTCTCCATTTCTTTTTATTTATTAAGAGTTGCGTTAGTGCACATGCAACAATATAACTATCTCAATTCCATGTTGCTTCAAAACAAAATCCATAGTCCATAAAGTTGAGAATGTTCCACACCACAATTGTCAAACCAATTTTTAGTCTCATTTTCATATGTAAATTCACCTATTAAGCCACACAAAAATCCATTATGGTCTAGCTGAATTGAAAACAAGTCCTAATTTCCCTCTCCATACAAAAACATGTAGAAATCAACTACTAATAACATTAGCATCATGCTAATTTTAAAGAACACATGAACACTTTCAGATGTATGGAGCAACAAGATTCAGCGAAAATGAGTGCAAGACAAATGTTAAATGTTCTTCCGTACTCTTTTGAGTGATCACAACACATGAATTTAGCCAAATTCGAACACATTGACACCAAAAATAATTGGAGTTTCACTTCCACAACAAATTGTAATCATCAAAGACTACTAAAAAGATGTAACCTAGTTCATCTAACTAATGAAAAACCATTTTTCTGCCCAATTTCATGGCAATCCAAAGAACATAGCTATCACCTGTCTCGGGGAAAAAAATCCAAAACCTTGTGGTTAATCATTTGGCCTATCACTAAACCTTGCCAAACACCATTACTGCTTTATTTCATCCGCTATTTTAAGTTGATCATGTCCAATCATCCATGATAAAAACCCTAACTAAACCACCACAGTGCGAGCGAAACTCAGAGGGAGAACGAGGAGAACAATGACACACTATAACTCAGCGTATCCTCAAACTAGCCATGGTAGCGTGGGTACGACGACATCTGCAAAGACAGCGAGCACGTCAAGGACAGACATGCCGCAACCGTCGAGGACGGAACGACAGAGAAATGTGGCGAGATTGGTGCGAAGCAACAAAAAGAGATGGGGTGGAAAAGAAATAGGAAATAAAACCGAGACCGAATTGTTAACTCACACGCATTTGTCTACACGAGGGCTCTCTTTCGTGACGCGACACATGGGTGGATCTAGGGGGCGGCGCCGGCCAGGGCAGAAGATGGGAGGCGACACGGAGGGATGTCAGCATCGAGCGGGAGGTTGTGGAAGGCCGCTTCCGCTCGCCGGTGCGGAAGAAGACACATGCAGTGAGGAAGGAAGAAGATGAATAGGGAGGGAGGAATGAGTGAATGACATGTGGGGCCCATCTGCACCCTACCAAACAGCCCACCAGGTGGAGTCTCTTCTACATTTTTTATTAGTCAGACATGTGGGGGCTATCAAATTACTCATATTTGTGCCACTAAGCTATGGCAATTAGGACGATCCATCAGTTTCTTGTCTATTCACGGTCAATTTGTATTTGGTGTTTTATGAGATAACTGCAATTGTTTTTTTTTTCGTGGAACATAAAGTGATACCAACGTTAACATTGGTAGAAATGTGAGTGGTTTTATGCTAACCACTCTTTCATTGCGATATGAACATTGAAAAAACTGAACAACAATCTAAGTCATAACTGCAGTTAATACGTTTTAATTCATCCGAATCGGTGCATAATCTAGCAGGCCACGCATGACATCTTTCTTCAATTCATCATCGTTTCCGCATTTGGTTTCAGAGGCCGTTGTGGTTTGACTGATGGAGCCGAGGTGATATGGCAGTAGCACGATGACTTCCCTAACCGTGTTTGGTCTATCACCACACAGTACGCACTCGAGTTCCTCCCGCACTGTCGCTTACACAGTCCCGTGTCGCGGGCCGGAGTCGGGGTTGACGCGGGAAGTATTTATCTCTTTTTGCAGCACACGGAAAACACGATCGATGTGATGCACTTCGTAACGGGCAACGCAACGTTACAACCATCTGAACTGAAGCCTTCGGTTGGAATTGTGAGTTGTTACATTTTTAACCATGGTCATTTTGATTTTTTTTTATCACCGAGCCTTCGAGCCGGCTTGTGAGCTTCATCGAGCAGGCTTGTCGAGCCTCGAGCCTTGATCGGACGGTTTAGGCTTGGCTTGTCTAACCTTCGAGCCGAGTCGAGCCTGAACCAAGCCTTGTCGAGCCCGAGCCGAGCCTCGAGCCATGAGCTTTGTGTCCACCCCTAACTGAAGGAGCGTAACAGAACGTCCTACGTCTGCCTGCGCGTGGCAACATGAAGAGAAAGGACGTACGGTGGCCATGACCGCCACGACAGCTGAGCATATGGCACCAACAACTGCGTGCGTCTTATGCGATGAAGGTACGACTGAAACCATGCTTCATTTGGAAAGTACACTACTAGAAAAAACATTATTATGGGCCCACCAAAAAAGGCTACTGTCGGCGCACCAGAGCCCACCGGTGGAAACAGGCCAGTGGTAATGGGTTACCGCCAGCGCACCAGCTGGTGCACCGGCAATAAGACGAGTTATCTCCAGCGCACCAGGCCTGGTGCGCTGGCGGTATGTTCTTCAAATTTTTTTAAAAAGGTCGATCTTGATCTCGATCTAGATCTAGCTCGGGTTCATCTATGTTGGATTCATCCTCAAAAACCGTGGCCGTTGGCCGCCTTGTTGTCGTTGTCGCGCCGGTGTAGGAGGAGGAGGAGGAGGAGGCCCGAGGTGGAGTAGGAGGAGGAGGTCACCGAAGGAGGAGGCGGAGGAGGAGGAGGAGGCCCGAGGTGGAGGTGGTGGTGGAGGAGGAGAAGGAGACCCGAGGTGGAGTAGGAGGAGGAGGTCACCGAAGGAGGAGGATGAGGAGGCCACCGGAGGAGGAGGAGGTCACCGGAGGAGTAGGAGGAGGCCGTCTGGGAGGAGAAAAGGAGAAGGAAGGAGAAGAGGAGGGGAAGATGAGAATGGGGAGAAGTGAGGAAGGAGAAGAGGCAGTGGGAAGGTTTTGCATATATAACCTAGGTTACCACCGGCGCACCTAATATGGTGGTGGTTGGGGTAAAAAAAAAATTTTACCTAAATCTAAAAAAACTCATGTTTCTGTTTTGAATATGACGATTTAATTTTTTTTGTAAATGACCGTAGGTTGTTGAAATCATTTAATTTATAATTGTAGATACATTTTGATATAAAAATGTTTTTCATCGGAGGTCGTATGCAAATACAAATCCCGTTTTACCGAAACATGACGCCATTTTGCATAATATATCGAAATTCATGTTTTAAATTTTCGTTGAAACTAGATGACAAAACACATGGGCACTTCGAAGGATTTTATTTTTTGAATTTTCTATCATTATATTTTATTTTTACGAAAACTGAAAAGACGATTGGGGGGGGGGGGTGGTGGTGGTGGTGGTGGTGGTGTGTGTGTGTGTGTGTGGAGGGGAAATGGTAGCTCCTCCTACCGCCGGTGCACCACCATATTGGTGCGCCTCCAACCATTACCCAAGGCGCACCAATATGGTTGTGCGCTGGCGGTAAGAGGAGCATCACCGACGCCCCTATATAGTGGTGTGCTTGTGGTAAATAGCATCGGCGTATCAATCGTGTTTTTGTCGGAAAAAAAAATTGAGCATCTAGCGCTCATGTTCTTCTAAATTTGTTATGTGGTCGATTTTTTGACAACTGTTATGTGGTCCATTCAATGTTCATTTCTTGAGTTAAGGTACTCCCTCTGATAAAAACAAATATCGAGGTTAAGGTTTAATTTTGAGATATTTTTAAAAAGACCCCGATACTACTTTTGGATTGGAGGGAGTAATATCTTAAACAGAGGCTAATGTATATACTACCTCTGTAACTAAACTTTTAGAAAAACCTATCAACAACTATGATATTCTATAGATACAATATGAAAATATATTTCATGATGTATCTGGATATAATAACATTGTATTTTGCATGTTAGTGTTTTTTAGCAAAAACTTGATCAAACCTTACATGGTTTGACTTTTCAAAAATAATATAGACCTATTCATTCATTGGAATGGATGTAGTATCACCTGTGGGTATATGAGCCGTAGTATATGGCACTAATTAATGCAGGTAGATGAGCGACCATGATATTGTGATTTGTACAATATAATTACTCTCCCTCCATTCCAAAAATAATCCGACGAATATATATTTTCAAGCTAGTCAACACTAGGATCGTTCCTATTATTCATATTGTGATAGTACCTCTATAATGCATTATATGCTAGCATCATGGTATTCTAAGGTATGTTTAATTTTAGAAACCATATAGTATAAATTTATGTACAATATCTATTTTGTATTTAATTTTCTAGTTTAAATGCTATGATATGGCATCATAACATGATCCCATTATCACCGACTAAGAATTGCTCCAAATATATAAAGATTTTTTTCTATGAAATTAGTATCATTAGAAAGTGTTTTTCAATACGAATCCGCCGATACAAACTACAAACAATGTAATCAAGATTTTGTTGCTCAGGTTTTTAATCAAAGTTTGTCTTAAAATATGTGGTCCGCCTTATTCATCGAAACCAAGCTAGTAATATTTAAGATTTAATTCGAATATTAATTATTAGACCAAATGAAGGTTGACACCATCAGGAAGGTTTTTATGAGTAAATTAATACAACCTTAACTAATACCCTTTGGTTTCAATTTCTTACAAACATACCATAAACATAGCATACCAAGATCTAAAGTGTCCAATGACAATTCCCCCATCGCTTCTGTTTCAATGTCATTATATTTTCATAATGCTTCGCTAGCTGCCCTTTTGGGTGGTCCTTCCACCCCCACCGCTTCCAATTGGTCGCATCGGTACATTTGTGCTTTGACCACAAATCTTTCCTATAATTTTGCCAGCTTTAGTAAATGTCTTATCTGCCTTAAGTTGGCTTGTTACAAGAAAAATTAAGAGCTAGATGGAACGTGTAAAATGATCGGCAATGGTCCAAACATATTCATAAATCCTAAACCCTTATTGTGTGGGCTCTTATGCCTTTCTACGGGTCATGTCCCAGGAAATGATCACGGGAGAATCATATGTTTACATCTTAAACCAACATGTCCTACCAACGAATTTTTACCATATGCATAGGAAAATCATGCCAGCGTGTACGTACGGCGATGCGATGTTAATCTCATCTCGGACATGCCGTTCTTTAACCTTTGTTGGGAGGAAGAAGGAGACATTGAAATTTCCACACACACAAATAGAGAGAGAGAGAGAGACTTGTATTTTATTATAGCAAAAGAAAGGTATGAGATAGCTCAAGTCGTCAAATCAAGGGTACTAAGACACATAATATATATAGGCATGCATCAAAACTCGATGATGCATGCCACATTTATGTCTTCTTCGTTTCAGAAAATTATAGAAGACGAGAGGGTTCAGGCGCAAGGTGCCTTGGACGGAGCGGCCGACAAGCAGCATGAAGATATCCCCAAAGGTTCTTCCTCTAAAAGGTAGCAGTGTGGAGTGGAATCCTTCCCACATAACTTCTTACAAAGTTCGAAGTCGCAAGTGGGAGTTGGAGTAGGCGCGAAGCATTTCTCTTCAGCTACATGAAAACGAAAATACGATATGATAACTATTTACTCCAGCAAATGCAAAATACATGTGAAATGAAGTGACTAAAAGAGGAACTGATAAAGTAGTAATTGTATTGTACCAAGAATTCCTATGTCTGCGTGGCAAGTTGAGGAGAGGACGGTAACGATGACTATGAGGGCAACCAAGCCCACAACGCTCATGTTCCTCTTGAAGATTGCCATGAGGATGCTTATGGCTGTTTCTCTTTTCTTCAGTATAGTTCTTTATAATCTCTTCTTCTGATTGAATCACTCTAGAATCGTGGTATATATATAGGCAAACTCGATCCCCGCACAAAAAGTTACTATATATAGACAAACTAATTAGTGCGCATATATGGAACGAACTAATCCTAATAATTCATACATTATTGACCATTACTCCCTCCGATCTGGTAATATTATTTGTGTAGAAAAAGGATTCTAATCTAAAGATTGAAATCCTAAAAGGATCGCATGCGAATCCTGCAATTTAAAGTGGACATCAGAAAGTGGCTAGGGTTAGACCCACCACGCTACTACTAGTACAATTCAACCAACGGATCCTGCTCAGTTCGTTATACGGGCATCAACCTTTTTGTCCCGTAAAATTATGGCAATTTTTTCTGGCTAGTCTACAAATATTATTCGTCGCATTTTCTTCACACGGACAACTGAATTACTGAGCGCCGATCCAGTGAATCAATGAGGCACACCTACACAATTGCACGGTCAATGAAGCAGGGACCCACTGACAAGGCGCCCTGAGCAGAAGTAGTGACTGAGAGGGCCCACAACCCAGTCACTGACATGTTACAAGCATCCAGTTAAGCCCTCTCTCTCCTCTCCCTCTCCCTCTGTGTGGCAGGTCATCACCGGGAACGGGACAGGCGGTGGGCGTACGGAGGCGGTCAACGGCGCGGACCGCCATGTCATTGGTTCCCGTCGTCCTACGTGGCGGGTACCCTGGCAGCCACCTCTCTCTCCGACTCCTCGGAAGCCGAGCCACCCAAAACGATTCCCGCGCTCTGGTTCGATCTCTCTCCTCTTTTATTGGGGTTTGCATGCCTCGCGCACCACCCTTTTGCATGGGGGGAGCACCCTTCGACCCGGGTAATAGCCTGCACCCTCTCTCTCCACCATGGCTTCTCCAGGTAGACGACAACCCTCTGCCACTGTCTCGTAGGTCCAGGAGCACGTGGATCCCAGGTGTAAGCGTACGTGATCGCCATAGCTTTTTATCCGCTCGAGCTAAGCTAAGCAAACGGTGGGAAGCAAGGATGGGACGGCGGAGGGAGGCGAGATGACAGTTGACTTGTGCTTTGACTGTCGTGTTTAGCTTGTCCCGTTTTGGGTCAATCTTTTATGCCTCCCTAGCTAGTGAGATCGCAGATGCAGCCTATGTGAGCTTCCTTCTGTCTATAGCTAGCTCTCTCGTTGTAGACGTTGTTTGTTCTCCTTTCCAGCCTTGGAAAACGGAGACTTGCCTTGCGTAGGCTTGGGCTACGACAGGGCAGCATGCAGCTAGTAGTATAGCTAGGCTTAGCTATCCGTGCGTTGCACCGCGCATCGGGAGCCGGGAATGCACCAGCGATGGAAGCTTGTGTGCAAATGTGGCGACATGACACTTACTTGCCGAATAACCCGTAGGTTGTCACTAGTCACCAGCTAGTACTGCTCAACAAACGTGTAAATGAGGATTATTTTAGTTGTTGATACATACTGTAGATGTTTTAGATTTGTGAAATTTACATGTGTGTGGTTGTGAAAATTTGCATGTATGTATGTATGTACAGGCACTATTTCGTGAATTTACATCAAATTTAGAGCATCTCCAACCGCGTCCCCCAAAGGAATTTGGGGGGCGCCGGACAAAAAAAAACCGTTCCAGCCGCGTCCCCAAAGCCCATTTTTGTTCGGCGCGGCCCGATATGGTGTCCGGCGCCCCGAGTCCGTCCCCGTCCCACAGGGGACGCTCCGGGGACGTCGGACACACCGAAAAGCGAGGCGGGCTCCCACATATCGGCGACTATATGCATAAACCGTTGGTTCGCGCCTCTTTTCTCGTCGCTCCTTCCTTCCCGCGCGTCTTTTCTCATCGCTCCTTCCTCCCACCCCACCGCCGCCGCTGGATTTCCCGGCCGTTTGGGCGTCTGATCTCTGCTAAGAGTCGGCACCGTTGTCGCGGCTGGGGCTCCCGCCGGTCGTGCCGCCGCCGCCGCTTAGCCAGCGCGTCCCAGAACGCGTCGTCAAATCCGCCCCACCTCCGCGCACAGAATCCGCCCCACTTTTGTCAAAACAATCTCGAATCCATCAGCTCTGAGAATTCCCACTTTGCTACGCGATAGGAAGGATGTCGAGCGGGCATTTGGTGTGCTTCAAGCACAATTTGCCATTGTCCGGTACCCTGCTCTAAGCTGGTCTCACGACCAAATGTGGGAGGTGATGCAGGCTTGTGTGATCATGCACAACATGATCATCGAGGATGACAGCAAGAATCATGCTAGGTCACATTTTGCTGATTTTCTCGCCATGCACGCAGAGATCCGTGATAGCAATGTTCATGAGCAACTTCAAGCTGATCTCGTTGAGCATTTGTGGAGGATCAAAGGAAATACCGTGGCACCTTGATGTAGCATCTAGTCCTATTTATTATATTTGTTTACTTGTTTTATTGTTTGTTGTAATTTAATTTGAAAACAATCATCGCAAACATTTTTATTTATATGCTATATTTGATAAATGGTTCTGTGTTAAAAAGAAGTATTTTAAATGTTTGGGGGCGGCGTTTGGGGGACGCGGCTGGGGAGCGACGTCCCCCAAACGCGGCACGAACAAAACACGTCCCCCAAACTCTCAATCCGGCGCGGTTTGGAGGGACGCTTTGGGGGACGCAGCTGAAGATGCTCTTACATGGAGAGAATATCTTCTCGGGTAAAAACTTAATTCACATTGAGTTACAGATAGATCGTGCTGCGCCCAACAAGTATTACTGTATTAGGCCATTAGGGCCTCGCCCCCTCCCTTCGTTTTTATTTATTTTTGCGTTCTAGGTTTAGTAAGACTCAAAATTTACAAAGTTCGATTAGTACGAAGGAAAAGAAAACATTAGCATCCATAATACCAAATCTCGTATAATATCAGTGTGCAGCTTTCTTATCAGATTCAAATAAAATTAGGTTGATATAGATGACATGATAAAAGCATCTCAAGCATATACCACAACAGTCCACACACGGTTTAGGTGGAGAAAAATACTGGAAACTCATGTCGTTTTATCATATGAGTTTTTGGGGATCTTTTCCACCCGAGACCGAAAACAAGTCAGGGGATTTATCCCACATTTATGATTTTATACAGCAAAATCTCAATATAACCACAATATAAATAAAACTTATTAATGTTTTAGCATCACATAGTAAAAACTGGTCCAAATTACATAAATAGTTTGAATTCAAATAATTTAACAAATAACGAATGGTTTCAAATGCAAAGAATGGTCCAAATCACACACAGATAGAAAGCAAATCAAATGAATTTACTTGGAGACTATCTCCCATATAACTACCAATGATGGTCGAGATCATCACAAAGTAGGGTATGTGTACCTCTGTCTACAATATCTCGGTATGTCCGTGGAAAAGTTTGACATGATTACCAAGATTGTCAAAGAAAAAAAATCAAAATTCAAATCTCTCTCATCCTCAATGATCATGCTACGGTGAAGTAGCAACATATGAAAGGCCAGCACGCCCTTTTGGAGGATTGCGTGTCCTCTCGTGGATCTCCACGATAGATACATGACGACTGTGATGATCTTCAAGCCGGAGGGCAACAACTAGCCACGATCTGGCTACTAGGCGGATCTTGTGGGAATGAAGCTGTGGACCTCGAGGGATGTACACTAGGCAGCGCAGACTGGCTAGCTAGGGATAGCTCAAATGGACTATGGAAGGGCATGGGCGGAACGAAGGTCATGCGCCGAAATGCCAGCTGCACCAATCTTTTCTCTCGATGGGCGGAACTGAAAATGAGTGGGCAAAAACTGAAGATTTGGTAGGTTCGTCGTATGATTTTTGGAGCGATTTTGGTTCCTCGCAATGTTGTTTCCCGCATGCGCTGGGTTAAGTTTGGGCCGATTGATTCAGCACGACATTTCACGTACTTCGCATGATTCTCAAAGCGGCCCAAAAGTTAGCTCCCTTAGGGCATCTCCAACCGCGCGACCCAAACCGCGCCCGCGCGTCCGTTTTGGTCGAGCCGGACAAAAATGCGGCCCAGCGCGGGGACGCAGCGCAAAAGCGGACGGCCGCGGCGTCCGGAACGACGCAAACCCGGCCCAAATCTGGGCTAGGTTTGCGTGGCCGCGGATGGCACGCGCCGTCCGCGCGCTGGTCGCCTCGTCTCCCTTGGGCCCACCTGTCGGTGACCAGGGAGACTATTAAATGGGGACTGGAGGGATCCGGCCCTCCACTCCGGTCCCCACTCCACTCCCGAGCAAAAACCGCCGTCATGGCCCCGAAGCGACGGTTCGCTCCCGGAGCGAACGACGACGAGGCGAGCAGCGGCCGCCGTCGTCCGCCGGCGTTGCGGCCATCGGGAGGATACCGGCGCGGCCTCCACATCGGAGAGGCCGCCCGCGGCGGTGCGGCATTGCCGCAACCGCCGCCTCTCCTCCTCGAGCCGAGCCGGAGTCCTCGGAGGAGGACCCGGACCTCCGCGCCGCCCTCATGATCTCGGCGGCGGAGGAGGAGGCGCAATGGCCGCACCTCCATGCGGCCATTCGCACCTCCGAGATGGAGCAGGCGGCGCGGCGGGAGGTCGAGGAGGCGGAGGGCTGGGCGCTCTACGCCCGTGCCAGCCCGAGCGGTACGGGAGGAGGAGGAGGCGGCGCGGCGGGAGGAGGCCAGGCGCCGCGCCGACGAGGACCGCCGCCAGGAGCAGCGGCGGCAGGAGGATAGGCGGCGGCGCCAGGAGGCCAGGCGCCGCGCCTGGCAGGAGCGACAGCAGCGCCTCAGGGAGGAGGCGCTGCTCCGTGCGCCGGCGCAGCGCCGGGTGGCTCCGGACCCCCACTCGCCGTGGGAGGAGGCCCTGTGGTCTCCGTGGCCGGAGTCCCCGGCGCGCTCCAGCCACAACAGCGCGTCGCCGCCCGGGGTGGACGACGACGACGTCGCCGACGACGCCCACATGGGCTAGGCGGCGCACCGGCGGCCACCGCGCCGCCGACCAAACCCTAATAGAGGGTTTTTACTATTAGTTTAAATTTAAAAGCCCATATAGGGGCTTCTTTTGTTAGTTATTTGCCCAAAATAGGGCTATGTATAAATTTGCCCAAAATAGGGCATATGTTTTAATCAAATTTCGTTTAAATTTGCTTTTTTTCTTTTATTTTCGTGTTTCCGGATTATGCGATGCGTCCGCGCGTGGGCGCAGCGCGCGATCCAAACGGACACGCGGACGCGGGCCGCTGTCCGCGTGTCCGGCCGGCGACCCAAACGGCCCAAAACGGACGACCCAGCGCATCCGTTTGGGTCGCGCGGTTGGAGATGCCCTTAGCGCGCTCGATTCAGGTGTTCTTGGCGGGGTAGACGCTGGCGAGCGCAAGAGTGTAGCCTTCGCAGTTTTATGCGTGCACATTTTATATGTAAACTTGCATCTAATCTAGTATATCTTTATTCTCCTCCTAACCACATAATGGTGTTTCGATTCGAGATGAGCTCTATATTACAAAAGATGTGTTTTGATATTGCGAATCCATTCCCACAACTAGTTTGGGGTTTTTTCGAGTTTTTGAATTTCTATTTTGTGTTCCATTTGGAACGTTTTTGTCGAATTTTGTCAAATTCATGCAACATGATCGACCGTTTAACTGTTTTACCCAACTTCCGTGTTCGTAGTTCCGTTTTAATGTTGATAGATCAGTGCATCTTCATCTCCCTAAAACTTTGTACGAAGTTGTAGATCTACTTGTCTACGAATGTCAAGACCAAAAACTTTGAACACACAAGTTGTGTGAAACGGCTTGGTGAAACTATTCATCTGGGGAAATTTCAAACGATCAACCTACTACGAATTTAACTAAATTCATTCAAATAAGGTTTAAAGGGAACACAACACCTTGCTTTCAACACTCAACGAAACCATTAACCAATCGCGGGTGTCAAGCTTCATGCACTAGCCAACGCAACCAAAAGTCCGAACTGATGGAAAGAGCTAGGCAATTCACTTATATATCTCAACAATATATATCTCAACACCCCTCCTCACGTCTGACCGGAAGAAGAGAAGAGGAGGTCAACACGTGGAAAGCAGAATAGCACACGTATGAATGATCGTATACGCGGCGGACATAGGGGTGGGTAAATATTGCGAGAACCAGGACTCGAACTCGAGACTCTGGGCTCTGATACCATGTCAAGCTTCATGCACTAGTCAACGCAACCAAAAGTCCAAACTGATGGAAATAGTTAGACAATCCACTTATATATCTCAATAATATATATCTCAACAACGGGAATGGAATCACAACATCGAGACACATCTTTTTTATGTACATTTTATCTTGAATTAAATCATGATTGTGTAGGTTAGAGTGAATTAGAATGAACTAGTTTGCTTAAACCCAATGCACTTAAAGGCTCATGCTACATACCGGTAACAAATCCTCATGCATGTGTTTCTGCCATGGTGCGCAAATGTGCTTATTGCCCGCTAAATATTCCTAAATTAAATTTTCACTCATACTCCCTCCTTCTCTTAGCTTAGGGCGTATAAATTTTTTCGTTTTTTGCTCAAAGCTTAAGGCGCATGCGAATAACTATCGCTAATCTTCCTATACTACCCTCGTTCTCGTTTCCCGTCGTCCTGAAAAAACGCGGACGAGTTAATGGTAGGGACGGCCCTTTGCTTAGTCTTCCGCACGAGAGTTAATCGTTGGAATTTATTGTAGCGTGGGCCTCGCAATCAATCTCAAGTTCTCAACGTCTCAACTCGTATTTGTACGTGCCATGGCCACGGAGATAAAGCTGGGTCTGCGCCATTGCATCTCCTGCACACCTCTTCCAGACTGCCAAGACCATTGCGCCCAGAACGTCAACCCTGCAGCACCATGGCCAGGTCTCCGTGGGTCGGCAGCACCACGACTGACCTGCAGCATCTGCACGTCCATGACCGGCAGCATCATAGCCTGGCCGCATGTCCATGACTGGAAACACTACGACCGACCTGCATCACGTCCATGACCGGCAGCACGTCTAAGCACCAAGTCTATGACAGGCAGCATAATGACCGCGTATCCATAGAACTCAAGGGAGTTGTTCCCGCTGTTCGATTCTTGCATAGAGGAGAGAGATGATGGAAAAAGGGAGAAGTAATTGGAACGTGCGCTGCAAAGAATGAGGCGTCCATGTATTGGAAACGAGGAGCCCCGGGCAGCTGGACAAGTAATGAGAGAGAAAATTAAGGAGAGGTACATGGTGTAATGAGGGGCAATCCTAGAAACTTTGTACGCTTCAAAACCTTCCTTAATCTCTGTGCAAAAAGATTTACGCCTTGAGCATTGAGATGGAGGGAGTACAACTTAAAAATGCGGAGATCCTCGTAGGAAAACCTAAAAATGGTGTTTGTTGTGAGGATCGGGCAATTTTAAGGGATCTACTAGTTGAGAAAGCTACCTCTATGGTCATCATCCTTGCTCCAGCTTTGGGATTACGCGGCATTGACATCTACCGATCACGAAGCGCCCTAGGTAACAACTAGTCCTAGCTTAGCTACAGCCTACGTCCACGGTACGTCCCTTCGCAGTATCTCTCTGTATATTTTGCCCCAGATAGAGATCGTGAATCCCTGCACCTGGCGTCTTCTCGTGATAAATTCTTTCTCCCCTCCCCCACGCGGCTACGCCCGTACCAAACGAACGCTATACTCACACGTCCACGGGCCACGCACGCGGCATGCACGAGCTCGTGCTGTGTTGCACTCTCAAACAGTGCATTCCGTTTCAAGGATGTGGCGGTTCGTGCTGTCGTGCATGCTTTGAGAAGTTCACTTATACTCCACTGGTTTGACACTGACTTGTCCAAGCTTTTGGGCTGCCCATTTTCCCTTATTATAGCGTCAATTGCCATGTTGGCATTGTGCATGCAGAAATCACAGATTGACGTTCCCTAAAGGAAACTGCAAATCTCCCACAAAGTAGTTTATGAATTTTTTTCCATGGTCTGGCACATGTGATTAAACCGGAGATGACTAGCAGAGGCCCATTTAACTAGAAAAGGCCCAATTTAATAACAAAGACATGTGGGCAATGTCGCATTGAGGCCCAGTTCTAAGAAACTGGGCAATGTTAGTATTTGCAAAAGAAATTTGATGAATAGACACGACAGATAAAACCAGGAAACTAAATTCAAAATTTTAATTTGAATGAGCAGGGGCCGCGCGGACGCGTACCCCCTCTATCACAAATTATGATGTCCATTCTCCCCTAGAGGAGATGGTAAGCC
Source organism: Lolium rigidum (assembly GCF_022539505.1). NCBI lineage: Eukaryota > Viridiplantae > Streptophyta > Magnoliopsida > Poales > Poaceae > Lolium > Lolium rigidum. The sequence goes on along the minus strand of NC_061513.1, from coordinate 49,996,959 downwards.
AACACACCCTACAAAGTGCAATGTGGGTCATTGGCCTAGGCCACGGACCTTATTGATCGTCCGTTGACCCCATCCAGGTAAGTAATTTTCATCGTTGGCGGGGACGCTCTATATGTAGGCTTTTGCCCCTGGTAATCAGCTTGCAGCATCGAGGTGGGACTAAACAGTACGATGACCGCGCATCGTTAGCACTGCATCCGTTTTATGGGCTGTTTGTGGGCTGTTTGTCTTTCGCGACCCATGTGAGGAGCCAACGAAGTCAAGTTCCTCAGAACGCGCCATCAGTTTTATGGCCCATAGAAGAACCATCGCTGTGTAAGCAATGAGAAGCCACACGCAGCCACATAACAAGTTCTAAAATTATCTCGGCAAAAAGAAAATGTTATAAAACAACACGCAACCTCAGGAGTGAGAAATCCCAACATACAGAGAAGACAGAGATTTTGGTGTCGGTATTTGTGCAGAAAGTTGAGAAAATATTGCTTGTATCTTCATGGAACACACACAAGTATTTTCATCAGATGCATCTTAGAGCATCTCCACTCGTTTGCACTCCACATGCCGAAATCCGGGGAAATTTACGTCCGGATTGGATATAAATTTGGCGTGGGGAGGAGTAGTTTCCCAGCCGCGATCTCAGGCGAAGACGGCGATCTAAATTTGAAAAACGGAAACTTGACAAACTACGGCATAAAACGGTCGAATTTAGACACAATTTAATGATATTTACTATATAGAGGGCGAAATTACATAGAGACCGAATTCGACTATATTTCGAATTCGGCTAGGGGAATACAACTGTAAATATGAAAACACGGTGCTCTACATGCCGAAATGGCGGTAGAACACCGTGTAGTCGCCGCCATCGTCGTCGGAGCTGTCGTCGTCGAACTGTGGCGGCGCCGAAGCCGCCTGGCTGCTGCCTTGGCCGGCGTCTCCCCACCGGCCGCCGGTGCGAGGCGGGGACGGCGATGGCTTGTACGGCTCGTCGTCGGAGGCTTCGAGGTCGATGACGGGGACGACGGCGCCGGATGGAGGAGTCGCGAGGCCGCCGGAGCGAGCGGCGTCCCGGAGGTGCCTCGCCCGCCGCTCCGCTTCCTCCTTCTCCCACGCTCCCTCGACCGGGCGCAGGCCTGGTCGAGCGGCATGGCGTTGTCGGCGGGTACGAGGTCATGGAGGGACCTCGCGATGACGGCTTCGAGGATGGCGGCGTCCTCGGCGCTTTCTTCCTCCTCGACCTTCACCTTCGCCGGTTTGCGCTTCCGCTCGCCGGAGGTGTCGTGGTCGCGCTTGGGGCGGCGCCGTCCTTGTGCCGTCGATGGTTCGCGGATGACGATGCCGCCGCCGCGCGTGCGGTGGCTCGGCGGGGATGCCGGCTCCTTTTTCACCGGCGCCAAGGATGGCGCCGACCTGGAGATCGACCTCGCCGCCGAACCGGACGACGAGGAACTGGCAGCCATACGCCGTGGCTGCCAGCTGTTTCCCCATTGGCGGCTGTTCGATGCCCTCGATGAAGGGGGCATCGTGAGCCTCGGCGAGTTGCCGCCCTCGATGTGCTCGAGGACGTTGTGGAGCGTCCTATCCGGCGCGCTCCACCAACGCCGGCGACCCGCGGCGTTGTTGCGCGGAGGCGGAGGTGGCGGGCCGTCGTAGGACGCCAGTTCGCGCTCCCCCCGCCGGAGAAAGAACGAGTTCCACCGAGTGTAGTTCTCGGGGTGGTGGCGCGGGTCGGCGCGTTCTTCCTCCGTCATCCCCATCCGCGCCTCCTCGATAGCGACGTCGAGGGCGTGGCCCCGGGCGGCGGCGGGATTGGCACGCTACCAGCGCTTAGCCGCCACCCGCCGCCGGGGGGCCTCGTGTCCGGCGGGCAGGGGTACCCGCCTGGTGGAGGAGGTGCCCCTCCCACGTGTGGAGAGATCGGCGGGGGAACCCGTTGTTGGATGCGCCGTCGTCGTCGTAGAACGCCATCGTTGGAGGTGGAGGTGGAGGGTGAGTGGAGGGAGAATGGAGGAAGAGTGGAGCAGGGGCGTCGCGGCGAGCGGAGTGGCTTTAAATAGGCGCGACGGGCGCGACGGGCGCCGGCGATTAATGCCGCGTGGAAGACGATGCGTGCGCGGAAGACGATGCTACGGCATTAACTCGCCGCGTGGAAGCTACGCGGCCGGCGAATGCTGACCGGCGGCAGGCTTTTACAGCGCGCGGAAGACGATGCGATGAGGACGATGATCGGTGTCTCTCGCCGACAAGTTGGGGCCACCAGACGCGCGGGAAGTTTCCTCGCCGTTTCGCGCGCTTTTGTTTCGTCCGGAGTCCCCGAGAGCTCCCCGGGGGGCCGAGGATGGCGTGGGATCGCCGGATGAATTTAGGCCCAAATCCGGACGAAATCGAGGAACCGGGGGCGCGACTAGGCCAAATTTCACCGTTCGGATGGAAAAAACGTCGTTCGGGGGTCTCGTCGGGGAGACGAGTGGAGATGCTCTTAGGCCCTGCTCAATATCAATCCAGCTTCCCAGAAATCCACAGCGCAGTGCCTAACAGGACAGCTCCACGGAGCTAGATCTGCGAAGCATGCTGGGTGGCCGCCTAGGTAGTAGAGCCGTGATGGTATTTTCAGCTTATAGCAGACGGGAATTTCATACTATGAACTTGGATATTTGATAAAAATCATAACAGTAGCTTATTTCTGAACCGTTGGTAATAAAGTTACAGATTGCGGTGAAGTAATAGTATGATGGTATTACAGTTACAGTTTGTAAGTGAACATATATGTTCACAGCAATTTGTTCCCGAGTGAACCTGTTTGTTCACTGCAACTTGTTCGCGACGTAGAGGAGGTGGCCGATGTTCGTCGGGGGGTAGCTCTGCAGGAGCTTTAGGTTGGATGTGAAATCCCCAGCAAGGAGGCGTTTCCGGACGAGGATAAGCATTGCACAGCATATTCTCAGCAAGGTTTCCTGCGTTTTCGTCAGACAGATCTTCAGTCATCGAACTCAAACCAAAGGTTTGCAGAACAAACCAGAGTGAATTCATTTGTTACCTGAGGACCATCTGGGTCACTTAATAGCGTGTCCCATATGTGAATGGTATCAGCGAAGTTGAATTCCTGGGTTAGCAGCAGTGTTATCCACCTGAATGCGTAGAACTGAGGATTAACCTGCAGAAACCATGCTTCTGTTAATAATACTGCAAGCACTTCTTCACTACTATAAGCATGGCGGATCTGCACTATGCGGAACCTTATATAATGCTTCCAAGTATTATAACAGAGCTACTGTAAGAACTTGAAACAGCACAAGGTTCAGTTCACATCGCAACTTCGCAAGTCAAAGGACAACCGTAAAGTACAGCATTAAAGATTGAGCAGTTTACGACGCAGAAACTTACTTCTGTCGTTATTTCCAAGTGGTGCTGAAGCTCTCCATCATACTTCCTTAGGAGTTGCATTAATTTGGAGAGCGTCCCTTGAATGCCAACAGCGCTGTTGTCTAGCTTCTGGCAGAAGTTGTCTCTAAGCCCGCTAAGTAACTCCACAAAGCAAAAGAAAGAATCGGCTTCTGCGAAGTTCTGCAAGGGAATCCAGCTAGCAATATCATGATATATAGCCGCAAAGTCATGACTCGTGAGTAAAAATTATGAACTTTTTGTACAATCTGCTGTACAGCAAACGATACGAAGCAGTATAACAATTGCTTACTCCATACAGCATTTTTATAATCCGGATCATCTCGAAATACAAAGAAGAGCGGTGCCAAAATTTCGTTCATTCCTTGCACATATCTTATTCCAGCATTCAGCTTGGCAAAGATAATTAAAATATTTTTCAGTGATTCCTGGTGAGAATCATAAATAATCAGCCATGTAACCAACCAGAACAATGTTTAGATTTCGATTACTGGAGATTTACCTGATTTGACTTTGCAAAAGACGAGTCTCCACAGAAAAAATGCATGTCAGGGTGAGTGCGTTTCACATCACGGTCAACCTGCTCAATCATCTCTGAATTCTGTATGAAAGATATAGTTAAAGAAAAAAAAGTATCAATATTAGAGTGATGCCAAGTGGTGAAATGACTCACCCGTACACTAACTCGACCCATAGAAAATGTGCGTGCTTCTGGAACAAAAAGGTAAATCTACATGTTTGAAGTTGACAACAATTGCTTCAACAGTTCACCAGGATTTTTTTGCAATTTGATTTCTCAAAACACACCGATAGATACAAATAATTGAAATGAAACGAGCATAAATTTAACGCAGATATACTGAGATGTGTGGTTTAAATTGACATAATTACACTTGCCCTTTGTTGTCAAAGCATAACTGCTTTGAATTCATGCTAATGTCAGTGTGGATCTCTGAAAAAAATGTAAGCACAACCACCAGTGTCACCGGCATAGAATTAATGCAATACCAACAAATGAAACTAGCTGCAATATGTGAGCAGAATATCTAAGTACAAAAATAACACACGCAACACAGCTAAAATGTAACATTCAGAGGCACTAGAGCATACCTCAACAAACTGATCCCATTCTTTGGTCTTCCCAAGGCTCAGAGGATGCTCATCTTGGGCTATCACCGACCTATCAAGAAACCCATTCTCGACATGCTCTGCATTTCCATCGCTATGGTCTTCTGATCCTCTAGTTGCGCTATTTCCACCTACCTAGCAGAGCTAGGATTCAGGATCTTTGTTTCCTAGTAAGGATCTACACTAGGTATCATGTGTGATATGTGTAACTATTAATTGGCAATCAAGATTGATAATCTGAATGTGTAATGACATACAGTGTTGCCAAGGAACTCGTCTTTGAAGGCTTCATATTGTGATCTCTTTTTTGTTAACTCCTGCTCCCACAGTTCACGATCACTGGGCAAATAACCCAGTAGCAGCTGAGCAACCAAAACATGTACAGTGAGTCTGTGACCAGAACAGGCAATACACTTTTGACAGCATCTTTTTCCTCATACTGACCATATCTGGACAATTGCTAAAAAAGGACTGATAGTAGTAGCAAGTGAATGAACACAAAGGGACAAAAATGCAGACGATTTTTGACCTGACATTGGCATGAAAAGGCAAAAGGATATAGACTAAGGACATGTATGCATATTGTGACATTAATCAAAAACATCAGTACGGTAGAACAATTATGAGTCTAAATTAAGGCCGGCCTACATCAAAAGAAGATCTCATTTGCAGTTTTGCACAGGCACTTCCTTAGAAGTTCCTAAATCTTCAGCTTGAGACTACAGAACACATCTAGAAAGAACAAAACGAAGAGCCTGCTATTAATGGGGTACCTTCCACACAGTCGACCGGACGCCGGCACCGTCGGGGACGCCCTGAGCTGAAAGCATCCTCAGCTCATCGAGATCTATCACCTTCTTCGACAACTGCATCAGAACGACAAGATGGACAAAAGACCAAGAAGCAAAACCTAAGGAGTGCGAAAGCAGGATGTGAACTCACCGCCGCGAGTATACGGGACTGCCGCGAGATCTCGAGCTCCGCCTGCGCCGGAGCCGCCGGCTGCGGGGATCGCGGCGAGCTCGCCATGGATTTGGGTACCACAAGATAGAGGCAGACTCGTCCTTGGGTCGGAACTGTTTGGGACACTTTTGGACATGTATTGCAATCTTCCCATGACCGTCGATTTGTCGGATCATCTTAATGAACGTCCCAGATAATCCGAAGACTTACCATGCTGTAGAAAAACTAAGAGAGAATAGCCACAGTACCACTAGTAAAAATTGAGAGTTCCAAAATACCACTCAAAAAACCAATGTTGCTAAAATACCATTACAATTCAGCTTTTCATGCTAAAATACCACTATGTACTAACTGGGACTAGCACCTGCAAAAAAGACTTATATGCCCTTATCTCTTCACACCACAAATTTCTCATTTACACTGAAAAGCTATGAGCTAGGTAGGGGTGGCGCGTTGGCCTGTCGATGTCGGGGACGTGCAGGGACGGCAGACGAGGCGGCCGAGTAGGACATGATGCCACACAGGAGCAAGTCTGGCGGCTGAGTGAGCTGAATGAGACACGGCGGAGGACGAGGCGACCAAGAAAGACATGACGCCACATACGAGCAGCAGCAGAGCGACTTGAGACACGGTAGAGGACTGGGTGGCTGAGCAGGACGGGACGCCACAGAGGAGCAGGTCGCAGTGGCGGAGCGACCTCAGACACGGCGGATGACGGGGCAGAAAAGCAGGATACGCCAAGAAGGAGCAGGTCGCGGCGGCGGAGCGAGGTAGGGCATGACGGACCTTACAATCAATAGGGAAGCGGCTGGCCAGGAGGAGGCACCTCTGGCGTGTGGGATGAGCGGTCAGGCATGCCACCATGGCACATCTGGATTAGAGAAGAACATGGCCGGTAGGGAGGTCGATTTGATTCCTGTTGTTTTGGGGTTCTACACAGGGGTATTTTTGCCATTCTAAAATAATTTACAAGAACTTTCCAGGTTGACTATAAATTGTTTAAAATCTGATGTGAATGGTATTTTCGCAACAATACATTAATGGCAGTGCTATTTTGGCTACTTTGGTTTTTCTAGTGGTATTTTGGAACTCTAGATTTTCACTAATGGTATTGTGGCTATTCTCTCAACTACTAAATGAGGATCCACATTTTTCGTTTGGATTGAACAGTCGAACTTTGTTGTCTAGAATACATCTACCGAACTGAAACGACATGTCCCTAGAAAAAATTCAAACGACATAGATCAGTGGAAAAAAAACTAAAATTTAAATAAATGCTTTTGAAGGTCGCATCTCTAGAATCGACTTTTTTTTGCATCTCCTCTTATGGTATGACTCGGTAAAGGAACAAAATTGTAGGAGAACAAAATTGCCGAATCTAAACTAACTTCCAAAGTTTTAAGGATCCATCAATGTCCCACTTAAGTAAGTGAAATGATTAGGTTGAACAATTATGGAAACACATCAGTGTTTCCTTGTTGTACACATGAACGAAGTTGGTAGCACAAAATATCTGACACAGAGGAGTACATACCAAAACACACTTGAGGCTACCATCGCATCCAAGACAATGACGAACTACTTGATGATGATCTGTGGGATAAGTACCGTAGATTGGTAGGATTGAAACACCAAAGCTTTTTGTGCTAAATGTTCGGCCATGCCCACCAAATAGGACAGAAAAGCAGTTGTGCAACTTTTATTTCGTGTGACATAACACCAATACCTCAAAACACAACATTGTAAAAAATGACTGGATTATTACGACTGCAAAATTCACCCATGATTTTCCTTGATAGCCCATGAAAGCCAAAAAGGATATGCGGGACCGAGAAAAAGGGTTCATTGATGCGGTGGCAATTTGATTCTCACGTTTTCTTACGTTCCATATATGTAAACTAATCCACATGATTCTCAGAGTCCTACGACCGCGGTTTGCTTCTCATATTTTCTTATGACCAATAGATAGACTAATCGACATGCTTAGGGTTTTTTGGTAGAGCATGCCTTATATGAGGAGACAAATTAATCCTATTTGTAATCCACATGCTTCTCAAAGTTCTAGGGCAGCGGTTTGCTTCTCAGGTTTTCATATGACCAACATATGGACTAGTTGACTCTCGATATTAATATATTCCCTTTATCGAAAAAATATGGACTAGTTGACATGCTTCTTAGGGTTCTTCTGAGCATGCCTTATATGTCGAAGCAAATCCTATCTGTAGTCCACATGCTTCTCATAGTCCTGGGGCAGCGGTTTGCTTCCCAAAGAGAAAAGGTGTTAAAATGGCCCTCTTCAGGCCAACCCAGGTTGTCTACTCGCAAAAACAAATCAGTTCACCGATTTCATACCTTCTATCCACGTTTGAAACAAACACGAACCAACATGTCCCAAATTGGGAGATGAACACAACATATCATCAAGCTTTCATACATTATACAAGCAGTACGTTACATTACACATCATTTTACACTCCACTTAGAAATCCAAATAGATACCGACCGACCTCGTCCCACGTACACACAGCCTTTTTTTTTTCTTGCTGCGTGCACGCAGAGCTACTTAATTTCAACTTATTTCACCCTAATATAGCTAGGAATGATATGTAGTAGTAAGTAGTAATTCAGATACATGCATCGATCTTGCTTTGGATGGTCACTGGGATTCCCTTTCCCCGAGAGCGCGCCTGGGCGTGGGCGTGGGCTTGGGCTTGCTCTGGGTCTTCACTGGGTAGGATGCTTCCATGGCGATGCCGCAGAGCCCACCGCTGAAGCCTCCATCCTTCTGCATCCTGATGTACCCCTTCTCTCCCCAAGCAGTTCCCCACGAGTTCTTCACCGTCCAGTACGCCGTGCCGTCATTGTCGACGCCGTACCCGACGACGGCCACGCCGTGGTCCAGCTCGGTCCCGCACTCGCCGGTGAATACCCCCGCGGAGTAGAACTGGAATGCCTGTCCGCTGGCATCGATGGCGACGGACACGGGCTGGTTCGCCACGGCCTTGGCAAGCTCCTCCTCGCTGTTGGCCGGCACGTCCTGGTGGCCGTCGATGCGCACCACCACGGGTGACCGCTTCGCCTCCACGGCGTCGCAGGTGCCGTTGGAGGCGTGGTACGGGTAGGCCTCCTCGGTGGCGAGCCCGCCGTTATTCTTGATGTACTCGAAGGCATTGTCCATGAGGCCGCCCTGGCACCCGTTGTTGTCCGCCGTGTCGCAGTCGACGAGCTCTTGCTCCGACAGGGACACCAGCTGGCCGCTCCGGATGGCGTTGATGCCCTCCACGGACACCACGGTGGAGAAGGCCCAGCAGCTGCCGCACTTGCCCTGGTCCTTGACGCCGGTGACCGCGCCCTGCTCCCGCCAGTCAACGGACTGAGGCAGGTCCGACACGTTAACGCCGGCGTACATGAAGCCCGGGATGGCCGGGGCGACAGGGCCGTCGCGTCGGAGGTCGTTAACGTGGGATCCGGCGAAGGTGGCGCGGAACTCGTGGCGGTCCATGTCGCCAAAGCGGTTGAGGCGGAGGCGGTAGGGGCGGTCGCCGCGCTTGTTGTGGGAGTGGATGAAGCGGACGTTGGACTTGAAAGTTCCAAACCGGCGGTGCTTCTCGACGTGGTGGCGGGGCACGCGGTGCGCGGTCTGCCACCGCTCGTACAGGTCCCACAGCGCCTCCTCCGACTCCAGGTCCTTGTCCTCCAGCGGAATGGCGCCGCATAGCTCCGCCACGGCCAGTGCCGCCGCGACCATGGCCGCTAACACGAGAAGCTTCTTGCTGAGCTGACCCATGGTGTTCGACCGACCAACCAGTACCTGCTAGTACCACGAGCTGGCGAGGTTATCGTAGTACTGCGGTACTGATCTGATCACCCGGCCTGCTACTGGCTACTGCTAACTGCTGTTTGGATTGTGAGATCGATGAGGGTATATTTATAGGTGGAGATCGTATCGTACGTAGTACTGTACGTGAGATCGATCGAGCACCGAGGAGTGTGGAAAAGGATACGATTAGCTTTGCGGCGGGAACGGCACGCGAGAAGGTTTAAATGGCGGTAACGGAAAACTCAGATTCTGCTCGGGATGGTTGCCAAGTTGCGTGTTCGGGCTGCTGGTATGGTATTCAGAGGCAGATTCACGGATGACCGATGATCATACGCTGTTCGTTGCCGAGGTGCACGGGATGATTCATTCGTGCGTTGGATACGTTTGGAACTTTGGATCACCGCCGGCGCCGGCAGTGATTGCCTGATGATCGTAGGTGTGCAATTTTATGGATGCTACGCGGTAGATGCAGTTAGTGGTGATACTTGATTGTAGTACCACGCGGAGTAGCCGCGGAATATTGGTCCGATTCAATCCCGTCCGAGCTCCTGTATTTGATACAAGGTTGAGATAAGGTCTAATGAATACTAATCTTTGATTAATAAACCTTCTTTATCGAAAAATCTATTCTTCATGATCAAGATACACCCACGAAGTAGCCTTCTTCAACAAGGTAAGTCTCTTATATTGTGAGGGTGCCGCCAAGCGGCGGCCTTCGGCTAAAAGGTATAGATTTGCTAGAAAGGTCGTACTTTTATTAGGATGTGATTATTTCTCAGTCAACTCAGAACTAGCTTCGTTCTCGGTGAGATGATGTCATTAAATCTTAGATGCAACTTATGTTGCAACCGATGACTACTATGAATCATGAGACAAATCTAAAGCTCTGGAATGTATTTTCTTAGTTGCATCCCCACTTCCAACTGAAAAGACCTTAGTTGCAACTTCATTTGCAACTGAATAAATCCAATTGCAACCCAACTTGCAACTCATATGCGGAAATCATGATGCAATCAAATGGTGTTATTTAACTGAGCACGAACTTAGTTCTTAGCTAGCAAATCTTTTTTATTATGTTTCAGTCACCTCTTTTAACCATCGATTTTTTTGTAGTGCTAAATATCGTGCAACCTATTGCTTTGCGTCACGTGCAACTTTTTTTTCCCTCTAAGCCTTCTTGCTGCATGTTGATGGTTTTGTCGTGGGTTGTTGGCTTCACTACTTTGTCGCGAGTTTGTTGTATGTAGTTGTTTTGTTATTTTTTGTTTGTGTATTTTTCTTGCTTTGTTGCGATTAAAAAAATAGTGTGCAACTAATAAAATAAGACATGCACATGCCATGCAATTGAAAGTACATGAGTTGCAATCGAGATAATTTTAATTGTGTGTGGGCTGTAACTAAAAAAGTTCATTATCGTTGGATTATGTCGTGATTCATGCTGCTGAGATGCACATGAGTTGAATCGAGACTTTTCCATAAATTGCCGCTGAGATTTTTCCGGTTGAACATCGGTCGCAACTGAAATTTATCTAGTTACGGGTGGGTAGGAAATGAGACTTTTTCATATGTGTGTGAAGTTGCAACTAACAGTTTTTAGTTGCGCGGGGTTGCAACTAAGCTTATTCCAGTTTCATGTCTGTTGCAATTGAGATTTTTTAGTTGCACGTAGTTTGCTAAGATTTTTCTAGTTGCACGTGGTTTGAAACTGAGATTTTTTCCAATTTTGCGTGCATTACAACTAGGATTCTTCAGGTTTCAGGTGGGTTAAAACTGAGATTGTACGTGGGTTGTAACTGAGATTTTCTCACTTTCAAGTGTGTTGCAATTGAGATTTTTCCGGCTACACGTGGGTTGTATTTGATATTTTTCAATGATTTTTCCGTTTCATGTGTGTTGCAGCTAAGATTTTTCCATATTCACGTGGGTTGCAACTGAGATTTTGCATGGTTTGCAACTGAGATTTTTTCAGTTGCACGTGGTTTGTAACTGAGATTTTTTCCTGTTTCACGTGTGTTGCAACTGGGATTTTTCAAGTTTCACATGGGTTGCAATTAAGATTTTTCTAGTTTCAACGTGTGTTGTAACTGATATTTTTTCCTAGTTGCACTTGAGATTTTTTGGATGCACGTGGGTTCTACCTGACATTTTTTCAGTTATAAGTGGATTGTAACTGAGTTGTTTCAAGTTGCAAATGGCTGCAACTGAGACAAGATGTAGGATTCATGTTATGATTTTGTTTTAGTTGTGAGTTGCAAGTATGTGGGAACTAATTTTTCTTTAGCTGCACAAGTGGGTTGCAAACTTGTTTGCTTTATTTTTATCAAAGTAGTAGATTAGGTTCCTAGGTCATCAACTACTTGGGCCTCTATAAGGGTATTTTACCCTTATCCATTATTTTGGTAACAATGACATCATGCTAGGGTGTTTGGTCTAATACATGTTTATAAGGTTAATCCCAGGTATTATCCAAAGAGGCATAAATGGTGTATCAATGGAACAAGAAGGCTAAAGGAGACCCCCCACTTCGACAACAATCAAAAGGGGTTCCTCTGCATCCTGCCGGTCATGGACCCGGTCGGATCGGCTCCTGCACCGGCCACGCCCGGCGCAGACTGGCCCCTGTGCCGGTGCCAGCCGGGGAGTGTACTGTGAGACACAGAGACTCCCCGGTCACGTCCCGGTCAGCTGCCCGATTTGGACCGGCCGGTTCCGGTCAGGCGCCCGGTCGGAGCGGGTGCAGGGCCGGGCGCTCCGGTGCCAACCGGCTCCTGCGCTGATGCCATCCGGGAGGACTCTTTGCGTGACCCTATATATACCCCTTCTTCTACCTCTGAAGGGGTAGGCACTACACTACAATCTGTTCTTGAGCTCTCTCTCTTATACTCCATTGTTAGAAACACCAAAAGCCTCAGATCTCCCTTCTCCTCCACTCAAACTCAAATCCCTCTAGGAAACGATAGAGGAGGACCCGATCTCTTGTTCTACCAAGCCAAATCTTATTCCCCCTTGTATTCATCAAGAAACTTGCTCTCTAGGGTTTCTTGGAAACCCTAGGTGGGCAAGAGAGGTCCGGAAGCATCCGGGCTCTGGATTTGCTCCTGACAAGATTGTGAAGGTTTGGAGGCTACCTCAAAGTCTACCACAAGTGAGTGAGCTATTCCTTCGTGGGATAGGCTCCGGAGAATAGGGTGAGCCTTCGTGGCGTGGGGAATCCTTCGTGGGACCTCCACCCCTCCAAACGTGACGTACCTTCTTGCAAAGGAAGGGAACACGGGAATAAACCCTCGTCTCCGCGTGCTATCGGTTATCTCTAACCGAACTCCTTACTTGTGATATAACTGCTTGTGAGAGCCTTCGTGCTTTAGTTACTTGTATCCTCATATAGGTTGCTTCACCTAGTTTGCATTAGGCTCATCTTTATATTCCGCAAAGCCTAATATTGCAAAGAAAGAATTAAAATATGTAGAAACCTATTCACCCCCTCCCCTCTAGGTTTACCATCTCTGAACTTTCAATTGGTATCAGATCCTGAACTCTTATAAGGGCTTCACAACCTTAAGAGTGAGATGGATAAACTATTCGAGGGTCTGGATGAAGACTCTAACCTTTCGGTTAGAGAAATGAAATCCAGATTCTTGGCATATGATGCCGAGAAAAAGAAAAAGGAGGATGAAGTACAAAGCCAAATGGCACAAATGACTGCCATGCTTAAGAACCTGACTAGTGGAACCTCTAGTGGGACTTCGGTTCCTCCGGAAGGTTTCCATCAAGTAAATCATGACTATCCCAAAAACACTTCACCCATGCCTCATATAAACCATAGTGGGCATGTTCCCCATTTTGATGGAACTCACTTTCCTTTTTGGAAATCTTCTATGGAATCTCATATTCGCAGCTGCAGTGTGGAGTTATGGGAGATCATTGTTGATGGATACCGGAAGCCATATGATCCCGCTCGGTTGACCTCCACCGAGTTCTACAACCGTCAACTCAATGCCTCCGCACGTGACAAGATTAGGAGTGGCATCAACCGCAAGCTCCTTGATCAAGTCAATGACATTGACTCCGCTAAAGAGTTGTGAGATCGGATCGTAGTACTCCAAGAGGGAACCGATCTGATCCAATCAGCTCTTTATGAGTCCGCAAAGCAAGAGGTCACCATGTTTATGATTAGAGAAGGAGAATCTGTGGCCGATACCTATGCAAGGCTTGGTGCTCTTAGAGTGAAGGTAAAGGGACTTGGATGTGAGAAGTACAATGACGGCTTTGAGATGAATGAAGCATTCATAAAGTCCAAGGTCATTGCCATGATTGCAGTCAAGAAAGAAGACACCAACCTTGCACTCAACTTGCAAATCATTACCAAGAGTGCTGATCTGAACTCTGATGATCTAGTCTCCTATGTGGCAGCCAATGAAAACATGGCCAAGACAGGAAAAAGGCTCATGGCAATGAACCATGTTGATGAAGACTCACACAACCTTGCCCTCAAGGCTAGGGCTGTCCATGAAAGAGAAGAAGTCTATGAAATTGAAGAAGATGAAGAGATGACTTCAACTAGTGACATCGCTACAAACTTTGCTTTCTTTGGAAAGAAGTACAAGGCAAAGTTTCCAATGCTACTCAATGAGAAGAAGAAGAAGAAGAAGAAGAAGAGAACCTGCTACAACTATGATGAAGATCTTTGCAAATGAGTGCCCTTATGAGAAAAGGGTAGACAAGCCAAAGTTTGTCAAAGGGGTCAAGCCAAGATTGAAGCCAAACCTAATCAACGATCGATACAAGAAGAACAAGGGAAGAGCTTTTGTTGGGGCCGAGTACATGTCCGATGAAGAAGAGGAAGATAAGGAGAAGGAGGCCGGAGTGGTCGGGTTGGCTTTCTCCAAGCCCGGATCACTCTTCACATATGACTACTCCAAGGATTACTCCACGGAGAATGATGTTGGTTCTTACTTCATGGCAAGAACAACTCAAGATGATGACTCCGATGACTCTCCCTCCTCTACAATTGTTGGCTCTTGTCTAATGGCAAGAGAAACAAAGGTAATGGAATCCCCACCTTCCTTATCTAGTGTTCTTGATGATGAATTTGAAAATCAAGAAGAGTTAGCTATGCTTAAGGAACTTTACAAAGTAAGATGCACTCTTCATGGTGATGCTCTTGTCAAGTTTGATTTCTTGATGGACTCCCTCAAAGAAAAGGATGAGTCCATTGAGGAATTAGAATATCATTTGAATGAAAAAGACCGGAGATTCAATCTCCTAAGACAAGAGCTAAAAACCGAAAGGTGCATATCTCAAGGCCTTAAGCAACAAATTGAAACATTTGAACTTGATAAAGTTAAGAACCTAGAAACAATTGAAAGGGCTCAATTATTGGCCCAAGAGCTCGATGCTTCAAAGAAGGAGCTTGAAGTTGCTCATGATTCTCTCACTAGGGATCTTGACCACCTTGAAAGGGTAACAAGCTTGTCAAGGATGAGCTCAAGAAACTTGGAGAGAACCATGACATACTTCAAGAAACCTACAAGAAGGCTCTTGGATCAATGAAGGATCCCATTGTTGTTGAAAAGGTTGCTAGTTCCTCCACCTCTTTTACTAATGAGCATGCTAAGCTTGTTGCGGAACATGTTCGTTTACAAGAGGAACTATCTTTGCATGTTGAGACCAATGCATATCTTGAATCTTTGGTGACCAAATATGGTCTCGACTATCATCCTAATGAATCTTCTTGTGAGCAAGCAACTATTCTTGAGGAAAATGTTAGGTTAACAAAGGAACTTACAAAGTTCACCACCGCCAAGAATAAGATGGGATTGGATGAACTCTTGGGTAAGCAAAGGTCAAACAATCAAAAGTTTGGACTTGGATATGTTCCCAAGTCCTACAAGAAGAACAACTACAAGAAGGAGAAGCCCGCTCAAGAAAAGAACAAGAAGGTCACTAATGATGGCAAAGCCTCAAAGGGAAAAGCCACTAGTGGTGACCGCACGGGGCCAAACAATCACTATGCTTTATTTATTAATTATTATGGTGATGTTTATGCTAACTATGCTGGCCTTCGTAATGGCTATGCTTATAGAGGGTACTCAATTTGGGTACCAAAATATATTGTTGCCATTACAAAGGAACCCTTTAACTTCAATGGGTTCCTAAATCCTCTACTTGATTTTGTAGGGGTATTCCTCCGGTGGTCCAAAATGGGTGTTTGATAGTGGATGCACCAATCATATGACCGGAGGAAGAGGTGTGCTTGCCAATTCATTGGAGATATAAACAGGAAGTCAAGCATCACCTTTGGTGACAATTTAAAGGGAAAGGTACTTGGGTATGGCAAGGTGGCAATCTCTAAGGACTTGTGCCTTGAGACGGTCATGCTTGTTGAATCCCTTGGCTATAATTTGCTTTCTATATATCACCTTGCGGATGCCGGTTATAATTCATATTTTACTAATTATTGTGTGAAATTCTTTAGGAGTGACAATCTCAAATTGGTCCTTGTTGGATATGTGGAGAACAACCTTTATGTGGTTGACCTCTCGAAAGAGAGCCCCTCTCCCTCCACATGTCTAATGGCGGCCAAACATGACGAAGGTTGGTTGTGGCATCACCGCCTTGGTCATGTTAACATGAGAAATCTTAAACAACTCCTAAAGGGTGAGCACATTGTTGGACTAACCGGCATTTCTTTTGAGAAAGATCGTGTATGCAGTGCATGTGCAGCCGAAAAGCAACTCAAGAAGAAACATCCTATCAAGAGCATCGTCACCACATCTAGGCCTTTGGATCTCCTTCATTTGGATCTCTTTGAGCCATCACATTATGATACTCTTGGTGGGAGCAAGTATGGACTTGTCATTGTTGATGATTACTCAAGATACTCTTGGGTCTTTCTCCTTAAGTCTAAGGATGAGACCCATAGAGAGTTCATCATCTTCGCCAACAAGGCTCAACGTATGTATGAATCCGAGATCAAGGGGATTAGGACCGACAATGGCACCGAGTTCAAGAACTACACCATGCAAGAGTTTGTTGATGATGAGGGCATCAAGCATGAGTTTTCAGCACCATACACCCCTCAACAAAATGGTGTAGTTGAAACGAAGAACCGGACTATCATTGAGATGGCAAGAACCATGTTGAGTGAACTCAACTCACCCCACAACTTTTGGGGAGAAGCCATCTCTACTGCTGTCCACTACTCCAACCGGCTCTTCCTCCGCCCCCTCCATAACAAAACTCCATACGAGCTTCTCACAGGTAACAAGCCTAATGTCATGTACATTCGTGTCTTTGGATGCAAATGTCTTGTTAAGAACAATAAAGGGAAGCTCAGTAAATTTGAAACTAGAACCATAGAGGGCACATTTGTTGGATATGCGGAGAACTCCCACGCCTATAGATACTACAACAAATCCACTGGGGCTATTGAAATATCTTGTGACGTGGTGTTCTTGGACGATAATGGCTCCCAAGTGGAGCAAGTTGTTCCATGTGTTGCAGGTAATGATGATCCTTCTAATGCCATCAAGCTTATGGGCATTGGACACATCCGGCCCACAGAAGTTCATACTAATGATCAAAGTGATGAAGTAGAAGTATCAAGAACAGCCCAAGTGGAGCCTAGCTCAACTCAAGCTGAACCATCAAGTGCAACTCAAGAACCATCCTCCACTCAAGTTGAGTCACATTCCGAAGAACAAGAAGAAAGTCCTCATTCCACTGAGCAAGACCATGATGATGATCAAGAAACATCCTTATCTCATGATCAAGCTCAAGTGGTCTCTGATGATCAAGTACTGGCAAGATATGAGTTCATTGATCTTGAAGGAACCATTCGGAAGATCAAGGTTGCTACAAGGGCAAGTGACATGAAAGTAGATCAAGTCCTTGGTAGCATCTCAAAAGGAGTGGTAACTCGTAGACACCATGCATTACTTAGCACTTATTGTCAACACCATGCTTTTGTGTCTAGTTTTGAACCACTCAAGGTACATGAAGCCTTGGTTGATCCGGATTGGGTAATTGCCATGCAAGAAGAATTGGAGTGTTTCACTCGTAATGAAGTATGGTCTCTAGTTGAGAGACCCAAGGATCATCGCATCAATGTTATTGGGACCAAGTGGGTATTCAAGAACAAGCAAGATGAGAATGGCATAGTCATAAGAAATAAAGCAAGGTTAGTGTCGGGGGGAAGACCCCGGGTAGGGCAATGGACGTAGAGCAGCCGGCTAGAGGTTGGCCGGCTCGCGGCAAAGGCCGGCTGAGGAGCAGCCGGCTGGAGCCGTGGCCGGCTGCTTCGGAAGCCGGCTGGCTCTATTTCCTAGTCGGCCTGGCTACAGCCGTTTGCGCTGTGGCTGGGCCGGCTTCTACAAGCCATATCCGACTGGGGTTCACACCTCAGACCGACTCGAGGCTGGCGAGTCTTGCATGAGAAGGAACTGAGCAGGTGGTCCGGGTTCAAAGGTCCACGCTGACCTCATCTCCCGTAAAGCGCGGGGCACTGTAGAGCAACAGTGCCACGCGACGGACAGACCATCATGGCGTACGTCGATCCGTACCGGCTACAGGGCATGATGGCGACAGGGACACTTCCTCTCCATACCGCTGACTCCGGCAGGCGGATGGGACAAGCCACTACGCCTCAACGGCTCCATGACAT
Source organism: Lolium rigidum (assembly GCF_022539505.1). Classification (NCBI taxonomy): domain Eukaryota; kingdom Viridiplantae; phylum Streptophyta; class Magnoliopsida; order Poales; family Poaceae; genus Lolium; species Lolium rigidum. The sequence goes on along the minus strand of NC_061513.1, from coordinate 49,978,984 downwards.
CAACGCCTCGGGAAGGAGCGGAAGCCGGAGCCGGCCAAGCCGGCCACTAGACTATAGGGACTTCTATGTAAAGTGCCAGCGCCTATATAAGCTGGGCTACCCCCCTCGTGCGGGGGACGATCGATCACTTCTTATTCATTCTAGTCTTAGCGCTGCCTCGTGAGAGAGACCTTCGTCTACCTTAGCCTCCCGGGAGCAGCCGGATACGGCTCTAGGAGCACCACTGTACTGTGATATCATCATATACACTCATAGCAGGAGTAGAGGTGTTACCTCAATCGGAGGGCCTCGAACCTGGGTACGTCGCCGTGTCGCTCGTGCCCATACCCGCATCCGGATACCACCGTGAGACCATCTAGGAACCACCTTCGATTAGCCACCCTATGGCATATGCCGTGACGATACCACGACATTTGGTGCCCACCGTGGGGCCTTCAGCGTCCGCGGCCGGTGTCTTCATCCGGACGGGCCTCACCATCACCACCGGCGAGCGGGTCGCTTCAGGCTTGATCTGGAGATTTGGCTCCCTCGACTGCATCAGCGACAATGCTGGTTGCTTCGCCGACCGGACATTCCCCGGCGGCGGCAACATCATCAGCTTCGGCGGCCTCGACGTCTACGTCGCCACCGTTACACCACCGCGCTACCCGCGCCAGATCCTGCGCTGCGCAAGCCCTCCTCCTGGAGCCGGCGCCAGCCTCACCACCGCTAGCCCCTGCATCATGCACGAGGTCATGGCAACCGGCGACGAGCAGCCCACCAAGTCCACGCGCGTCCGTGGCCCGGACCTAGAGCGTACCGCCGCGGCCGGCGCGTCCGGCTCGGGCCCAAAGGCACCGCCACCACCGTCCCAGCTGGACGAAGTCTGGGCGAAGCTGAGCAACCCGCTCACGCCTGGCAGCGACCCCACCACCATCGAGGCGGATTTGGAGGCGCACCGCCAGCTCCTCCTCAAGCAAACCGAAGAACTGGCCGCTGCTAAGCGCCAGATGGAGATCACACAACGCGAGTACAACCGCGCCCACGGCCTCACTCCAGGCGGCGACGGTCCCAGCAGAGCCGGCCAGATCCGCCGCAGGGGCCGTGACCTTGGCGCCGAGATCGCCCGCGACGGCGTTCCCTCGCCGGCTCCATCCGCGGGGCAACCCGTCTACAACACCCCCGACAAGAACATGCGCGCGGCACAAGCCGCCGCAGAAGAGCTGAACCGCCTTGAAGGCGAAGAGTTACGCCGCCAGACCAAGCGGGTGACTGAGCTGCTCAACGCAGCCACCAAGCAGTGCGGCCGACCCTGTGTATGTCAATGCCCCCAGAGCTTCTCACGCTCGTGGCGCTGCAGGCAACGACAGGGAAGGCGCCAGGGACACGGCTGAGTCCTCCTCCCCAGCACCAAGCCGTCACCGTCACTCCCGGGCCATGCACACAAGTTCGAGCCGGCCGAGCCACCAGCCGAGCGGCAGCAGCCGCAGCCGGCCTCCACCAAGCCGGAACCATGAGCAAGACTCCGAGCCTCGCCGCCAGCACCGGCCGGCTCCAGAAGCAAGCGGCGCACGCTAGCCGGCACGATCCCGGCTGGGCCCGCGCATCGAGCCAACCGACGCCCGAGAACGCCTCGACCGGCTGGTCGAATCCCGCATCGCGGAAGAAGAAGCGCCAGCCGGCCCAAAGTGTTTCGGGCCGCGCATCATCAATGAGCCCATGATCGACGGCTTCCAGCTCCCGCGCGACACCCCCAAGTACGACGGCACTGCCAAGCCGGAGGACTGGCTTCTGGACTACTCCACCGCGGTCGGCATTGCCAAAGGCAACAAGCGCTGGGCTGTGCGCTAATCCCCCCTCATGCTGCTAGGCTCCGCCCGCACATGGCTCAACAACCTGCCAGCCGGCAGCATAAACGGCTGGCTGGACTTTGAAGCTGCCTTCATCAGCAACTTCGCCGGCACTTACCGCCGGCCGGGTCGGCCCCAACAGCTGGAGATGTGCAAGCAGGGCCCGGACGAGACGGATCGCGCGTACCTAACGCGCTGGTGCGAAATGCGCAACTCCTGCGAGGGCGTGCACGAGGTCCAGGCCATCGGTTTCTTCATGGGAGGCTGTCGGCCCAACACCATGATGTGGCATAAGCTACGCCGCAGCGACCCCAAGTCGATGGCCGCCTTGATGGCCATCGCCGACAAATACGCGCTGGCTGAGGAAGCCGGCAAGGCTCCGGCTGAAATTTCGCCGGCCCCCGCCAGGCGGGACAACAACAAGCCGGCCGAGGGCGGCTCACATGGCAGCCGGCGGGACAACTACCGCGACAAGCGGCACAGCGACCAGCCGGACCGCCGGTACGGTTCCACCCAAGTGGCAGCCGTGTCGGACCATGCGGCGGCTGGCGGAAGCCGGCGCCAGAAGCAAGACCGGCCCTGGAAGCCGAAGTACACCTTCGAGTAAATGCTCGACTCTCCGTGCAAGTACCACAGCGGCAAGAACCCCTCCAACCACACCACCCGCGACTGCCACTTCATGAAGCGGCTGACAAGCGGTGAACCTCTCCCGCCTCCACCCCCACCTCCACCAGCCGGCGGGCCAGGTGGCCAAGCCGGCGCAGAGAACGCCAACCTCGAGCACCACGAGGCTAACCACCTGCACCATGGCTGCTACTTGGCCGAGGATGTGATGGCGTGTATTTCACACGTTCGTTGGGCAACCCCAAGAGGAAGGTATGATGCGCACAGCAGCAAGTTTTCCCTCAGAAAGAAACCAAGGTTTATCGAACCAGGAGGAGCCAAGAAGCACGTTGAAGGTTGATGGCGGCGGGATGTAGTGCGGCGCAACACCGGAGATTCCGGCGCCAACGTGGAACCTGCACAACACAACCAAGCTACTTTGCCCCAACGAAACGAGTGAGGTTGTCAATCTCACCGGCTTGCTGTAACAAAGGATTAACCGTATTGTGTGGAAGATGATTGTTTGCGAGAGAAAACAAGTAAAAACAAGTATTGCGAGTAGATTGTATTTCAGTAAAGAGAATTGGACCGGGGTCCACAGTTCACTAGAGGTGTCTCTCCCATAAGACGAACAGCATGTTGGGTGAACAAAGTACGGTTGGGCAATTGGCAAATAAAGAGAGCATGGCAATGCACATACATATCATGATGAGTATAGTGAGATTTAATTGGGCATTACGACAAAGTACATAGACCGCCATCCAACCGCATCTATGCCTAAAAAGTCCACCTTCGAGGTTATCATCCGAACCCCTCCAGTATTAAGTTGCAAAGCAACAGACAATTGCATTAAGTATGGTGCGTAATGTAATCAACAACTACATCCTTAGACATAGCATCAATGTTTTATCCCTAGTGGCAACAGCACAACACAACCTTAGAACTTTCACATCATCTGTCCCAGTGTCAATGCGGGCATGAACCCACTATCGAGCATAAGTACTCCCTCTTGGAGTTAAAAGTAAAAACTTGGCCGAGCCTCTACTAGAAACGGAGAGCATGCAAGATCATAAACAACACATAAGCATAACTTTGATAATCAACATAACAAGTATTCTCTATTCATCGGATCCCAACAAACGCAACATATAGAATTACATATAGATGATCTTGATCATGATAGGCAGCTCACAAGATCCGACAATGATAGCACAATGGGGAGAAGACAACCATCTAGCTACTGCTATGGACCCATAGTCCGGGGGTAGACTACTCACTCATCACTCCGGAGGCGACCATGGCGGTGTAGAGTCCTCCGGGAGATGATTCCCCTCTCCGGCAGGGTGCCGGAGGCGATCTCCGGGATCCCCCGAGATGGGATCGGCGGCGACGGCGTCTCGTAATGTTTTCCGTATCGTGGCTCTCGGTACTGGGGTTTCGTCACGGAGGCTTTAAGTAGGCGGAAGGGCAAGTCGAGAGGCGGCACGGGGGCCCGGACCATAGGCCGGCGCGGCCGGGGTGGGGCCGCGCCGCCCTAGGGTTTGGCCACCCCGTGGCCCCTCTCCGTCTCGTCTTCGGTCTTACGGAAGCTTCGTGAGAAAATAGGCCTCCGGGCTTTTATTTCGTCCAATTCCGAGAATATTTCTTTACTAGGATTTCTGAAACCAAAAATAGCGAGAAAACGAGCAACCGGCACTTCGGCATCTTGTTAATAGGTTAGTTCCGGAAAATGCACGAATATGACATAAAGTGTGCATAAAACATGTAGATAACATCAATAATGTGGCATGGAACACAAGAAATTATCGATACGTTGGAGACGTATCAGCATCCCCAAGCTTAGTTCTGCTCGTCCCGAGCGGGTAAAACGATAACAAAGATAATTTGCGGAGTGACATGCCATCATAAACTTGATCATACTATTTGTAAAGCATATGTAGAGAATGCAGCGATCAAAACAATGTGTATGACATGAGTAAACAAGTGAATCATAAAGCAAAGACTTTTCATGAATAGCACTTCAAGACAAGCATCAACAAGTCTTGCATAAGAGTTAACTCATAAAGCAACAATTCAAAGTAAAGGTATTGAAGCAACACAAAAGAAGATTAAGTTTCAGCGGTTGCTTTCAACTTGTAACATGTATATCTCATGGATATTGTCAACATAGAGTAATATAATAAGTGCAATAAGCAAGTATGTAAGCATCAATGCACAGTTCACACAAGTGTTTGCTTCTTGAGGTGGAGAGAAATAGGTGAACTGACTCAACATTGAAAGTAAAAGAATGGTCCTCATAGAGGAAAAGCATCGATTGCTATATTTGTGCTAGAGCTTTGATTTTGAAAACATGAAACAATTTTGTCAACGGTAGTAATAAAGCATATGCATCATGTAAATTATATCTTATAAGTTGCAAGCCTCATGCATAGTGTACTAATAGTGCCCGCACCTTGTCCTAATTAGCTTGGACTACCTGGATTATCACCGCAATACATATGCTTTAACCAAGTTTCACAAAGGGGTACCTCTATGCCGCCTGTACAAAGGTCTAAGGAGAAAGCTCGCATTTGGATTTCTCGCTTTTGATTATTCTCAACTTAGACATCCATACCGGGACAACATAGACAACGAGATAATGGACTCCTCTTTTAATGCTTTAAGCATTTGACAACAATTAATTCTTTTCTCATTAGAGATTTGAGGATATTTGTCCAAAACTGAAACTTCCACCATGAATCATGGCTTTAGTTAGCGGCCCAATGTTCTTCTCTCACAATATGCATGCTCAAACCATTCAACTCGGTGTAGATCGCCCTTACTTCGGACAAGACGAACATGCATAGCAACTCACATGAAATTCAACAAAGAGTTGATGGCGTTCCCCGAGTAAACATGGTTATCGCACAACAAGCAACTTAATAAGAGATAAAGTGCATAATTACATATTCAATACCACAATAGTTTTTTAAGCTATTTGTCCCATGAGCTATATATTGCAAAGGTGAATGATGGAATTTTAAAGGTAGCACTCAAGCAATTTACTTTGGAATGGCGGGAAAATACCATGTAGTATAGGTAGGTATGGTGGACACAAATGGCATAGTGGTTGGCTCAAGTATTTTGGATGCATGAGAAGTATTCCCTCTCGATACAAGGTTTAGGCTAGCAAGGCTATTTGAAACAAACACAAGGATGAACCGGTGCAGCAAAACTCACATAAAAGACATATTGTAAACATTATAAGACTCTACAGCGTCTTCCTTGTTGTTCAAACTCAATACTAGAAATTATCTAGACCTTAGAGAAACCAAATATGCAAACCAAATTTTAGCATGCTCTATGTATTTCTTCATTAATGGGTGCAAAGCATATGATGCAAGAGCTTAAACATGAGCACAACAATTGCCAAGTATCACATTACCCAAAACATTTATAGCAATTACTACATGTATCATTTTCCAATTCCAACCATATAACAATTTAACGAAGGAGAAACTTCGCCATGAATACTATGAGTAGAAACCAAGGACATATTTGTCCATATGCTACAGCGGAGCGTGTATCTCTCCCATGAAGTGAATGCTAGGATCCATTTTATTCAAACAAAACAAAAACAAAAACAAACCGACGCTCCAAGAAAAAGCACATAAGATGTGGCCGAATAAAAATATAGTTTCAGGGGAGGAACATGATAATTTGTTGATGAAGAAGGGGATGCCTTGGGCATCCCCAAGCTTAGACGCTTGAGTCTTCTTGATATATGCAGGGGTGAACCACCGGGTGCATCCCCAAGCTTAGAGCTTTCACTCTCCTTGATCATGTTGCATCATACTCCTCTCTTGATCCTTGAAAACTTCCTCCACACCAAACTCGAAACAACTCATTAGAGGGTTAGTGCACAATATAAATTGACATATTCAGAGGTGACACAATCATTCTTAACACTTCTGGACATTGCATAATGCTACTGGACATTAGTGGATCAAAGAAATTCATCCAACATAGCGAAAGAGGCAATGCGAAATAAAAGGCAGAATCTGTCAAAACAGAACAGTTCGTATTGACGAATTTTAAAATGGCACCAGACTTGCTCAAATGAAAATGCTCAAATTGAATGAAAGTTGCGTACATATCTGGGGATCATGCACGTAAATTGGCATAATTTTCTGAGCTTCCTGCAGGGCAGTGGGCTCAGATTCGTGACAGAAAAGAAATCTGGAACTGCGCAGTAATCCAAATCTAGTACTTACTTTTCTATCAACGGCTTAACTTGGCACAACAAAACTCAAAACTAAGATAAGGAGAGGTTGCTACAGTAGTAAACAACTTCCAAGACACAAAATAAAAACAAAGTACTGTAGGTAAAAACATGGGTTGTCTCCCATAAGCGCTTTTCTTTAACGCCTTTCAGCTAGGCGCAGAAAGTGTATATCAAGTATTATCAAGGGGTGGTATTTCTACAGCGGGGTGTGGGCTCTTCTCAACCAGGCATATTATATTAGATACATAAGTTTTAGCATCTCCCTTTTCATTAGTCTTAGGTGTGCTACTCTCATCAAACAAATTTTCGGGAACAAGCCAAGCATAGTTATTTTCTAGTGCATCATTCATAGCTAGGAGCTTGCATGGTATTGGTGCTTTGATCTCCCCACCATCATCAATATTATTAGTGTATCTTATTCTATCCATATCCATCTTTTCAAGGAGACTAGCAAAATTTGTAGGAGAACCAAGCATATTAAATTTAGCAAAGACCTTTCTAGCTTCTCTTGCTAGACCACCAAATTC
>NC_061513.1:49816922-49971661 GCF_022539505.1 Lolium rigidum | reverse complement strand
CCCGGCTCCGGTGCGCGATCCTCCAATAATCATGAAACATGCAAAATAGATGAAATAACATAAGTATTATATCCAAATATGAAATATATCAATGAATAACAGCAAATTATGATATAAAATAGTGATGCAAATTGGACGTATCACTTGCGCGGAAGGAAACGGCGATTGTACGGGTACACAACTTTCCTAATTTTTCCCAAATATTTACTTTCAGTCTCATCTAAACAATGTGTACATGCATTGTATCCTTTGTTCGTCTGTCCTGAAATATTACTAAGAGCAGGCCAATTGTTGATGGTCACGAATAGCAACGCTCGTAGATCAAATTCTTGCTCGGTGTGCTCATCCCACACACGTACACCTGGTTTGGCCCACAACTCCAAAAGTTCATCAACTAATGGCCTTAGGTACACATCAATGTCGTTGCCGGGTTGCTTTGGGCCTTGGATAAGCACTGGCATCATAATGAACTTCCGCTTCATGCACAACCAAGGAGGAAGGTTGTAGATACATAGAGTCACGGGCCAGGTGTTTCGACTGCAGCTCTGCTCCCTAAAATGATTCATGCCATCTGTACTTAGACCAAACCATAAGTTCCTTGCCTCACATGCAAAATCCGGGAACTCTCTCCCGATGTTTCTCCACTGCCGACCATCAGCGGGGTGCCTCAACATCGCGTCTTTCTTACGTTCTTCCATGTGCCATCGCAATAACTTGCCATGCTCTTTGTTTCTGAACAAACGTTTCAACCGTGGTATTATGGGAGCATACCACATCACCTTCGCATGAACCATCTTCCTGGGTGGCTCGCCCTCAACATCACCAGGGTCATCTTTTCTGATCTTATACCGCAATGCACCGCATATCGGACATTTATTCAAATTCTCGTACTTCTCACCGCGGTAGAGGATACAAGTCATTAATGCATGCATGTATGTTCCGCACATCTAATCCTAGAGGGCAAACAAGCTTCTTTGCTTCATACGTATCTGACGGGCAATTCGTTATTTCTTGGAAACAGACTTTCTTTAATATTATCAAGCAATTTTTCAAATCCCGAGTCAATCACAGCGGTCTCTGCCTTCCATTTCAGCAATTCCAATATGCTACCCAGCTTTCTCTGCCCATCTTCACAACCTGGGTACAACAATTTTTGGTGGTCCTCTAACATCTTGTCGAACTGCAAACTCTCCTTATCCGTGCCACAGTCTCTCCTTGCATCAGAAATGGCCCGACGAAGATCATCATCAACAGGATCATTTGGTGCCTGTTCTTCACCTCCTTCTTCTTCATTGTCTTCCATTGCGGTATCATCGCATTCAGAGAACATACATCGGTACTGGTCATCGTTATCTTCTTCTCATCACCGTCTTCCAACATAACCCCTTCTTCTCCGTGCTTGGTCCAAACATTATAGCTGGACATGAATCTGAACCGAAGCAGGTGGCTCTTAATGTCTCTTGAGCAAGAGTAATCCTTCTCATTCTTACATTTCAGACATGGACAGCACATAAAACATTGTTTCGACTTGTTTGCCTCGACCACAAGCAGGAAAGAATTAACGCCCTGTCTGAAAGCGGGAGCACATCGGTTACCGTACATCCATGGATGACTAATCTGCATCATAAGTACAATTATGTATCAGATGCAATCACCTTGCTAAAATTAGTATTGTACAAATTATGTATACGAGAAAATAGTTGCTAACCTTTTAGGATCAAAAGGAGGAGAAATCTTATCAAATAAAATCAAGTGACATCCCTCACACACATTTCATCAAACACCTCTTGTGCACATGAAGAAAAAAAGAGGTAGCATAAACCTCCACCTTTCACCACCAAGGAAAAAAATGTAGGAAGGTGGGGGGCTGGCTGTGTGTATATATAGGCATGACCCTTTTGTCGCGGGCCGTACTACAACCCGCGACAAAAGGGGTGCCTGTAGGAGGCGCCAAACCTCAACCCCCTTTTGTCTCGGGTGGTTATACAGCCCGCGACAAAAGGCCGCGACAAAAGGCATGTACCTCTCCAAAGGGTTTCGGGGCGACGTGGCCACGCCATTTGTCACGGGTGCTATCACGCCCGCGACAAAAGGCTTCCACGAAAGTCATGTTTTCCACTAGTGATAGACCAGGTGAAAGTCTTTTGAAGTGCTATGTTAGATATGTCACATCACCACCTCATGTAACCAAAAACTAGTCCAGGTTGTAATTATTATATAGCCTATTTCCTTTTAATTAATTTCCATGAGTATTAATGTATATTTATCTCTTTTTTCTCTCAATTGCTTAACGCATGTTGTTCCTCTCCCAACATGTACCCTCTTTTCTTAAAGTCACACAAAAAGATAGTTGCTAGTACATGTTTTGTACTCTGGCCATATCTGTCTATTAGGCCTCCGTTTTGAAAATTAATTTTATCAACAGTATATGGAATAATATAATTTTATTGATCAAAATAATGATTATTTCTTTCTTAAAATACATAGAGGACTATTTAAAACTAAATCATTAAGTATGCAAACATTAATGGTTAGTGATGTCAGTGGAGTAAGAGATACGTTTATTAATTAAACTTCCCTTTCCAAATGTTTCTTGGTCATTTGAATATGGGTGTGGCTAATTCTCATTCCAATGAGAATTAACTTAGTTTCCAGTTAGATAATGTCACCAAATCTCGGAAAAATTTATTAGTTAAACTTCTAAGTCCAAATGCTTCTTGATTATTCATTTAAATATGGGTGTGCTCAGTCTAATGAGAATTAACTTAGCTCTCAGTCAGACGATGGTTATCGAATCTCACTTGCAACCTATGTTGCAACTCATGACTAGCACAAATCACAAAGCAAAATTTAACAGTCTGGAGCATATCGTTTTCTCATGTGCAACCCCATTTGCAACTGAAAATTGTCAATTCAATCCAACTTGCAACTCATTGATGCGCAAATAACGATGCAACTTTTTTAAACGAATGCAAAAGCTTTGCCTATCCATTAATTAAGAAGAAAGGTACCCAGTTAATTAGGGTGTAGATGTTGAGCAGTAACTTAGTTTTCAGCTAGTTTATTTTTCTTTAGTATTCACACACGGCACATATATTCTATATAATAAGTAGACACATAACAACAACATAACATCACATAAAATGTCAGGTATCATCGATTCCATGACTATCTTTTGCAGGAGTTTCATATATGATACTGTTAAAAGTTTCCGGTTCTAGACACCTTGAATGAAAATTAAGAATCAGTTTGGGTCGATCCGGCCGGGGGCGTTGGAAAAAGGAGAGAGTATACTGAATGATTAGATACGGAGTAAATCTTTTGGCCAAGTGTTTGCTCTGCAGATGGGCAGGTTGAGAAGACTAGGCGAGATCGATGACACAACTGAAGTGGGTAGCGGCGGGCCCGACCGCTCACAATGAATTGCGAGTGCATGCAGCAGAGATGAGGCTGCTTCTGCCTCCTCTGCGCCTGCGTCTGCGTCATATCTGCCATGCACGCGGTGGTACGTACGTGCGTCCGGTTGCTACCGTGGCAGCAGCGTCAAGTGTGTGTGTGTCGTCGCTAGCTCCGGCCATGTGAGTGCAGGCGTTGTCACTGTGCCAAACACTCACTCAGCGGCTGCACCGGCTGGGAAACAGTAGCTATATCGGGCAAAAAATCGGCGACCATTTCTGGTGTAACTCGGATCCCCCACAAAACTAGCGATCAAGCGACGAGAAATGTTTCAGTCATTCCGTCCGGCATGTAGTGGGCTAGCTCTGACGAACATGCCGCAGGATACAGGAGATAGAGACAAGAATTTGTTTTCTCTCTTTTCACAGCAAAATAAAAGAGTTGTGCACACAAATAATGTGTTCAATTTTGATTACTTCTACAGTTCTACTCCATATATATATCCCGGCATGTTTGAGTGCGTGAGACCAGGATTCAGGATTCAGAATTCAGAAGACAAGCGCCGGGGTGAAAGCTAGTCGAGCATCTGCGAAAGCTGCAAAGCACGATGCGATTAACCAACCAACGGAGGAGGTTCTCCACTGGGCGCTGCCGGCCGGCCGGCCGTACGTGCAGCTAGCTTCGATCATGCGAATTGGAGTGTTGATGAACAGCACCGAGTTACTGAGCTGGAACCGATATTTACATGCGTGGTCTCCGGCACCCCGGCATCATGCTGTACCACTGTTGCGGATGTATGATTGCGAATGGTTGTCGTTCACTGTATCATCGATCCATTGATCTTGACTTGAGACGCCGATCCTGTCAAATTAATGGACCATTTCTGGCGATTGGGGCGCGTAGGACAATCTAGCGGTCGCACCCGTACGTGCATGCGCGCCCGGCGCTGTGCAGAGTGATCGCCACTATTGCCATTTTGTCAATCTCTAACGTGCGTGCACATGCATGTGTTTTCCTGTAACTAAAATCCCCGCTTCAGTGCTATGTACTAATATTCGAATAGTTTTTCGTCCCGCTTTATATTAACAAAGCTACCCGGCCAAAGTGTTGAGGAAGCCCTCGAAGCTAAACACATAAATACATGACGAAACTAGCTGAAAACGCAAAAAACACACAACCATGCTCGACCAAACGCCTCCATTGAACCGCCGAGAAGAAGCGCAAGAGACACGCTCAAGAGAGACCTACACTCATCAACAACGCCGCCAAGAGGGACAAAACGCGAAATGCCACCGCCACTGCATCAACCTGGAGCGGAGAAAGGTTTTCACCCTGAGTGTAGGAAGGTAGGGAAATGGTAAATCGGTACCCAAGAGGAACATGCCATTGCCATCCACGGTTGCCGCCCCCGCCGGCGTCGAGGTGTAGAGATTTTTCTCTACTTCTCCCACCCACCATGTCACAAGAGCAAGACCCTCGACGGGTACCCTACCGCAATAGGCCGGGGACTCTAGATCCATATTAGGGCTTGGCCACCACCAGCGGCAACAATAAAACCACAACCACCTGCCACAACACGTTCCTCCACCCACATGGTCGATGCACACTACCAACACATGCTACCACGCTTCTCGCTGGAGAGCCAGCCGTGTAGCCTGCCATCCAGGGCAGCCGCCCAGTATCCATGTCTCCGAGCTCCCCTCCCTCTCAAACCAAGCATAGCGCCACCGAGCACCCCATGAGAGGGTTCCGTCCCCATTCTGCCCTCGAGCACGGGTAGTTCTAGCCAGCGGCCAATCACACCACTACGGCCGCCGACGCCATCTGCGGCTGCAGCTATCGAGTCACCATATCTAGCCCCGCCCATGCAGAAGCTGGAATATATGTGACACAAACTTACCACAACCTGGCATAGGTGAGCTCCCAACGACACGGTCATCGACCGGAAGAGGGGTGAGACCGCAAACCGCAAGCGGCAGGTCAACACCCACATCGGTTGCTAGAATCGGGGACGAAACCTAGCCCGTCGACGTCGGTTTACACAAGCCCGGCAAAGGAGCGAGCACCACCATAATCCAGACCGGCGCACACATAGAAGGACAAGTGCGCCTTGTCGAAGCCTGCTTCCCGTGCTCGCTGCCGCATGCTAACCATCACCACCGTTCATGTCCGCTGACCCCGACGCCGCACCGGCGCAACCGTCGTAGCACCTCACCACCAACTCCTCATGTGGTCGCCACCGGATCAGCTCGCCCCACTGCTCGAGGCCATCACAGACACCGTGTCACTGCAATGGAGTGCCACCCTTACATCCATGCGGGCATGAGGAGCCTCCTCACCACCGCTAGCGCCGCGCAGGCTTCTCCCTCCGACGGCGACGAGGGAAGGAGGGGGTGGGGTCATGGGGAGGGGACCGGAAGAGGTGTCGCAAGGGTTTCCCGTGACGCTCGTGAGCATCGGGTAGGGAACAACCCACTCATGTACTACTCCATCCGTTTCACCATATTAGTTGTCGTTGATTTAGTTATGCAAAATCAGGGACAACTAATACAAAACAGAAGGTATTTGATGGACGAGAATCGACGCACATACGTGCCTATAGCAGCGAGGCGATACCAAAGGTTCGTCGTCGTTGTCGAGATAGGTACCCGCACGCATGGGCGTCGTAGTGGCGGCAGGGACCGAGGGCTTTGTCGGGGTGGCGAGAGAACCTCGTATCGGTCCCCCGGGAGACAAGTATACGGTGCGCGTATTTGTGTCGTCCGGCCCACAATGGCCACAAGTGTCGTGATCCATTCCCAGCTACAGCCCGGGGACCGGACGAGCTCCTCCCATGCGTGTCCCCCGCGGCGGGTCTTCGCGTCCCGAAAGCCGGAAGGATGTATGCAGTGTCCTACGGTTATCTACACGTAGGAGGAACCTACCTAGCCGGCTTTGCCATGCGCTACCAACCTGGTGACCTGCCGCAGCCCCATACCGGGGCCTTTTCCGTTGTTTCCGTGAATAGCAGGAAACATGTTGTATAGCTGGTTTTTTAATCGTACCAGCACTTGTATATCTCTGTTGACATGTAGGCACATAACTGCTATCAAACGTATTTTCCTTGGACGTGGCTAGTTTTCCTCTTCACGAGTCCGTTCCCCTCTGTCAGTAATGTCATTAAGCCTTGGTTGCAATATTGCAATTTACGGTTAACACGAATCACAAACCAATCTAACGGTCTAAAATATTTTCTTAGTTACAACCAGGTTCCCGTTCTTCTCTAGCCGGTATTTTTGAAAACCGTTATTTTAGTTTATGTAATACTGGATGAACTATACATGTATCTAAAAAAATTGAGCATTTTTTATAAACTTTGGAAAAACTATAAATTTATTTGAAAAATCTCGGTTAGTATTATGACAATAACTACCAGTATTTCCGTAAACCGGTTATACCTTGGGCAATGGTAGTTTTTGCCAGCCGAGAAAATAAAGCTTGGTTACAAATTATGTTGCAACTCATGAGTCATGACTACCAAAAGTCACGAAGAAATCCAATAGTTCGGGGCGTTCCTCACGGTTGCATTACATATATGCAAATAGTCAAATTGTAGCTGCTACCGCATGCCTAGTTAAAAAAGTTTCCAGTTGTTCCCAAAAATAAAAGCTTAATTATAATGTTGCAACTTAGGACTAGCACGGACCATGACACAATCCTATAGTCTAGGAGTCGACCGAGAACTAAGCTAACTTGCAATTCATTGCGAATTAGCAACTTCATTTTCTTTCTATGTACACTTCAAACGTTGGGTTCATAGATCCACTGATAAGTACTCCTCCCTCCGTTCTAAAACACAAGTCAATTTTAAATTTTGGTCGTCAACAACATAGAAGTAAACTATGTCTACAAAATTTGTATATGTATGTATAAAATGAAAGAGATTTGCAAAAAAAAACAAATACAACGACACCATTTATACATTCTGGATCTATATACTTGGTGTATATTATTGGGCAAAGTTATGCATAAAAAGCGTGCCAAAAAGAATGTCGGCATGGAACTGTTTGTTTTGAAAAATCATAAATTTATCTTGATATCTATGTACTCCACAACGGTTCACTTGATTGATATGTTATCTCGTATTCATGTATTCTTTATAAAAGCAATTATCTATGTACATTATCCTTCATGCCAAAATCTATTTTACCATGAGAGTATATGGTAAGTCACTAACGGAAAACACTAAGTTGCCGTGTATTTGGCTTTTTGGAGCACGGTAAATTAGGACCTTGCTAAGTGTTTTGGAGAAAATACCCGGCACAAAAAAATGTGATCGGTAAATAGAAACATTGCCAACTGTTACATTCAGAAAATAAAAATATCCGGGAAATATGAGTCTTTGTCTTTCCTACAACATAGCTCATAAGTTTTAACCTAATTATGAATTCAACCAAAAATAATAATAATAATTTGAATGCAAAATTTGTGCATGGGGTCCTTTCATGTGACACATATCCCTAGAAAACACTAAACTTGCAATATGGTAATTTGAAGAAATAAACTTCACAAAAAATGCCAAATTAACTCGGTTTATCACCTAGATGGTCATGTCGATTGATGGCCAAATCCATATCATACTTTGTTAAAGTTTCCCCAAAACAGGTACAAAGCTTCATATTGGCAGGATAAACAACATTGCAACTTAGAGTTTCCAAATTTTTTCTTACAATAATTTAATTTTACATGTTATTAGCATCAAAAATGAATTTTCATGAATCAAGAACAAAAGTTTCATGCCAAAATTGGAAAACAACAAAAAAAACTATAAAATTTGTAACTAGTGGGATGGAAAAATTTAGAGATGGACAATTGTTTCGCCTTGTAATTAAGTCATGTTTCATTTTGGATTTTTGGCTGATATTCAAAAGTTTGGCCAAATTTGAACTATGGTTGTCATATGGTTTGCTCAAAAAATCCTCAAAAAAACATTTTAAAGTGACCTAGGATCGTTCTATACGGTATCCAAAAAGCAATTTGAAAAATTTGAACTCCTACTATGAATATTGTTGTGGCTGTTTTGACCCAAGTTTGAATGGCTGCCGACGAAATTTCACAAGGTGATCAAAATAGTTTCTGTGATTTTCTTGGAATTATTCTGGGAATTTTGTTGAGAGAAATTAGGGGGTCTGGACATTAAGAGAGGTGTCGAAATTATGTCTGAGGAAGAGAGGGGAGGCCAAAAGGCCAATGGCTTTCAATGCTAGCCACATGGGACCTTAGGGGCCCAACTTGGCTAGCCGCACCACCTCCCAAAGGCCCCCAAGATGTTACCCCAAAACAACCCAAGAAGAGGAGGCGCCTAAGGTTTCTGGAGGGCCTTTGGTCGGCTTACTTGAGTGGAGGGGGCATGACGGAGAGGAGAGGTAGGCCAAGGGGAGGTTGTGGCCAAACCTGACTGTAATGTCCCAGGTTTAGAGGCAATCGAGGGGTAGATTTTAGAAAGGGATGTGCATTGCATTGCAAAATCTGGGGAAATTTCGCGCTTTTAAACAAAAACTGCAATGTAGGGGGACAAGTTTCTCTCTCGACACCTTACAGGGTTAGGGTTTCGAGAGTGCGACAAACTTGTATCTCACCTAACTAGATTAGGGTTTTGAGAAGAGAGGGGAGAGTTTGCATCACAAAGTTAAATTGCATGATTGAATTCAACTTAAAGTTGAATTTGAATTTCAAATACAAACATAAAACAAATATCTCATTATTTAATTGAAAGGAAATTCACTAAGAAAATAATTAAAATACAAATAATAAATAATGCACTTAATAAATAAAGCTCATTAGAGAAAACCTTGAGCTTTATTGATCATCACATAAATTACATTGTCTTTACAATATCCATAAGAAAATAAATGAATATTACAACTCATTACATAAATTACTTAAATAGTAAAAGAAAAAGGAAATTACAAGTAAATAAAATACATCCTAATCTACTTGATCATCTTCACTTGATCTTGCATTGGATGAACTCCATATCCACTTGGATCAATTGTTGATTCCCTGCACAAAACAAAGCAAGACAAGAAGTTATGCCAAGTGGCATATCCACTTGGCGAGTTAGAAGAACAATGAAAATGAGGGGATATGGATCAACTCTGTTGAAGCTGATCAACTCCCAGCCGAGCACATGCCAGATACCAAGTATCTGGTATACACACACACACAAGCAGCTCACACAGCCTGTGTGCATGCTCAACACCAAGCCACTGGGTGTGCATGTAGCACAACACACACACACATCAGCAGTGAGTCACAAAGTGTGCCAGACCAAGCTGTCGACCAGGGAGAGCAAGGGAGCACCAAATATAAGCTTTTCAGAAGCAAACCCTAAGCCATATCCATCGACAGGCTTCACCGGGTAAGTCACCAAGAACACAAGAACACAAGAACAGCCACTCGCATGTTCAATCGCCTAACTCACCACGAAGCATCGAATCAAGCACCACGGGGTTGCAAGGAGGAGCGAGGGCAAGCACAAGCTTAACACCGAAGAAATCCTCTACACCAACAAACAATCTAGGAGCTGGAGTGAGGTATAAACCAAATCAACTCTGAGCAAAACCAAGTTTTGCTCATAAATAAGCATACAATGCATCACGGGAGCACGAAGGGTATAATACCACGATTGTGTCATCATCCGGCTACAAGGCCGGTTGGTGCAAGCAAATATGGGTAAGACCACTAGGTAATCCTCCTATGGGAACATCGGTTATGCAAATCGAGTGCATAACTAAAGGAATCCAGCCAAGAATGAATTCATAGTTAGCCTAACCCACACACTAAGCACCTACGGCTAGCTAGGCCATCGGACTATAGACAAATCTTTGTCTATGTAATTTCTCAACATCAAAAGCCACTGGAAGTCCAGTATTGGAGCAAGCCAGTGAGCAGTTGTTCAAATCCAGCAAGCAATTACCAACTAGAGCAAGCCACAGAAGAAGGGAGCTACCCTTGACAGCATCACAGTGCTGCCAGGACTACCTCAACCTACAGCCAGCACAAGAACCCAGACATCATTATCCATTTGGATTCAGTAGAGGGCTAGGGTACACAACTGAGTGTTGGCATCCATCTAGCCCTGTCATAATTAATTGGATGATCACAACTGCAAAGCAGCTCACATCACTTATCCACTTCAGTATAATTCAGGCAAATACAGATAAGTGAACTAAACAAACAAATCAAAGCACCAGGGCTTTGCAGTGATCCAATGGATCACTGCAAGCAACAGCAGTTGCTTAAGCCAACAACAGTACACACCAGGTTAAACCTGTATAAAGCTCAAACAGCACTGGTGAACACCAGTGAGTCACAGAGAGGAGCACACACTTGCTCACAAGCAAGTAATGATCAATTGATCATCAAAGCATCACTTACTTTTGCTACAGATCACTATAGCCAAGCAATAGTATCATCACAAGGCCCAGATAATTAAATTAACCATATAATTGAACAATTGCATCACAGATAAGTGAATAGAGCTCTATAATTGTATCCGGAAGCACTCCATCAAGTAATGGAGTTATTAATGCAACGAGTTAGGCTCAATTGAGCATGTCCGAGGAATTAGAGCACATACAATAGCACATCCGGAGTATCGGCACTTGCCAAAGGCAAGGATCATCACGAGAATGATCAAGCCAATGGCAATCCATGGCGGATACGGGAAAGGAACATTATACGAGAGAATCGGCAGGAGTCACTAAAATTACACGAGCACCACGAGCGTGCTCATAAGCAATAGTTCATGAGTTGCAACGAGTAGCGGTTGAGCAAGAACGATGACAGACACGGCAAGCTAGAACCATGGCGGATGCTCGGCAGCCGGCACGGTCACACAGCATAGCAGACAAGCGCACAAGCTAGCAAGCCGCGGCAGGCGCATCGGCACGGCCAACATCTCCACATGGGGAATGAGGCCGGTAGTCGAGCCGGACGCAAGGGAGAAGAGAACGAGGAGAGGAGGATGAACTAGCGAGTAGAGAAGGAAGAAGGAAAAGGATGGCGGCGCACATACCCGGAGCGGAGCACTACGGCGTCACCATGGCGGTACGGCGGCACAGCCTGGCCACGGCGGCGCCAAGCCATGGCCAAGCCAGGCGGTCGCCGAAGCACGGAGGCTCCAGCGCAGGCACGGCGAGGCACACGGCCTCGGCACCAGGAGCGTCGGCGGCGACGAACTCGCCGCAGCACAACACGGCAGGCGAGCAGAGGCGATGGAGACGCGTCGAGGAAGCGGCGAAGCACAGATCGGCGCGGTGGATCTGAAGCGCCGTTGAACGGCGGATCAGATGCACCGCATCTCGCCGGCGGCGATGGCCGGAGTCGGCCAGAACAATTCGGCAAAGGGGGCGGCGACGCGCGCGTCGCCAGAGCGAGTAGGGGATTAGGGTTCGAGAGTGAGGGGGGCGACGAAGCGACTGGGTCGGTTGGACCGAGCCCACTGGGCTGGTCCAACCTAACCAGCTCGGCCGCCTGACAGGTGGGTCCGAGGGGTATTTTGGACATTCCAAAATACCCATTTAAATGAGAATTTCCAAGAATTTTATAAAATAAAATACAGCTCTAAAAATAAGTAAAAATATGAAAATTAATCAGCATAAAATTCTCTATCTAAATAATATATCAAAGAGGATTTTTGAAGACAATTAAGATTAAGTCTTAAATTGATGATTTAAATAATCATTTAAATCACACCCATTATTTTTAATAATAAAAATTAGTCCATTAATGTCTTTGGACTATAAAAACATCTTGACAACATTTCAAGATTGTATTTTATCCTAAACAGAATATCCCTAAATTATTCTTAGTATTAACCTTCTACCTAAAACAATAAACACCGGGAAAGGGGGGAACAAACCCTAAAACTGGAATCATGCATAATTGCTTCTTTAACCATTGCCCTTATCGGACAATGATGCTATTTTTCAGAAACAGAGGACAAGGGTCAGTCCACACCATCCAACTCGCAAAACTTTGCGGTGTTCGAGCAAGTTCATCGCTTGCTCATGTCATTTGAGTATTTTTACCAAATTACTTGCAAAGTACTATGTTTATCACTATTGCATAAAAAGCAAAACCACTATTTTCATAACTATGAATATGACTATGTGGTGGGCAATGGAACCATGGATTGTGTTGATATGGTGGAGGTTCCATTGCAAGGGTTTATATCCATCTAGGATTAAACAACAAATGTCGTCCAGTGATTCTTGTGCCGTATAACTCGTGTTCACCATAAGATCTGGAATGGGACGGAGTAGTCAAAAGTGTTTCCACCTCTCGTTCATTAACGGATGCGCTTTACCGTAGACACTTGTTATCTGTCGGGGGCAAGCGGTGGGCTGGGGAAGCCTTAAGTCCCCACGGCTGTGTCCGTGTACACTTGTCGCCCGAAGAGCAAGCGGTGGGCTGGGGAAGCCTTAAGTTCCCCACGGTATTGCGGTCTATGATGGGTTGCAGCTACCGGCGAAGGAGTTTGGTTCGATCCCAAACTGTTGTCGTGGTCGGGGTCCACCCGTGAGTGGGAATAATGGGACCGACGAGGACCCAGGGTCGGGGTATGCAACAAAGGGTGGGTGTTCGAGGTAGCGGAGGAACATGATTGACTAGGACCTTATACCGGGCCTCACACCAAAGGAAGTGTGGACGGGAAAGCTGCCCGGTTGGCACCAAGGTTAAGATCTCTTATGGGTAAAGAAACACACCTCTGCAGAGTGTAACGAATCGTGACCAATCACTCCTTGTTCCGGGATTTGGAACTGCGAACGCTGCCGGAAAGGAACTCCATGAAGTTCTAGTCAACCGGTGAAGGCTGACGGACATAGTTCTTCTGAATAAAAACAACCTTTTCAAGAAATGGTTATAAAAACCTGCATGGTATCAGACTTTCTGGTCTGGTGCAGTAGTTAGTGCATTAAACACCTCTTTCCTAATATGAACTTGTTGAGTACGCTCGTACTCATACCACTCTTAATCCTCGCTTAGATCGTCCGAATCATCCGGAGGAGGACAACGACAACCACGAAGGAGCCGACATCATCGGCTACGAAGAACCGGACCTCTCAGGAGGTGTTGAAGGAGTAGACTATCTGATAGTCTACGGAAACGGAGAGGGATCCGGAGGAGAACAATCTTAGACCCAGAAATAGTAGTAATAGTACCGAGCAGTCCGAACTTCTAGTATTTAACTGCTCGCGCGAATAAATGTATAACCTAGTTAGACTTCTGTATTGTAAGCTAAGTTGGGTTCGCCTCGAACCCAGGAGTAAACCTCTCAGGACCCAAGAGGAGCTCCAGGATGATATGTATATATGGCTTGTAAGAATGTATGAATGAGTTATGGACCTGCTATGTTCTGTTGTACTACTCTGAGGGATGTAATATTTGCGGATTGGTACTTCGCGAATGTTATATCAACGACTGGCATACTACAACATGCAGTGGTATGCAGGGTCACCACGGTTGGTATCAGAGCAAAAGCTTTGACCTTAGGTTGGAACCTAGTAAATGGGACGAAAACGTTAGGAGTCAAATAGGATTAGTAAAGAATTCTCTAAAAATATGGTGTATATTCACTTGAGAATAGCACAATCATATGTTTTAGTGCGATAATTCTTTATTATCTCTATTATGATGCATTATTACTAATCTTATATTCTTTCTATTTCTACAGCCAACAATGGCAAGTTCACGCCCGGGACGTAATGTGAAAGTGAAGACTTCAAACTTGAGTGAATATGACGGAGGACTTGCAGACATCCTACGTGCCATGTTACTTGAATTGGGGTGCGATCCCCAAATCCAAGCGACGAAATACTGGTACTATGATGGACCAGTATTGGCAAAGTGTAGAGTAGGGCTACGACTTCCCGAATCTTTGGGAATGAGCGTAGTTATGCCAGCAGGAGAAGCCAGAACCATCAACACAGCCTACCATATAGGCATGTTATGAGAGCCATAACCGATATCCGGGAACATAAGACGAAAGAGCTTATGGGTTCCGAATTCACCCACATTCCTCACTTGGAGGAAGAGGATGATCCCATGCTGAACCATTTTAAATACGCCAAACGCAAACCAGCTGAAGCTGCAAAATACATGGACAATAGCCGTAGCTTACTATCATTGTTATTTCAGTTGAACCGTCATTTGACGGGAGCAATTGATACAATGCTAGAAGAGTTCACCGAGCCCAAGGAGGAGACAAAAGGAAAGGAACCCATGGAGGGAGTGGTGCAAACACCAGTTTATTCAGCTGGTGACTACATCAGTATTGATCCACTTGCACGTGAAACCACACACTTACACACGGGAACTACACGGGTAGTTCCTATGGGGAATACGAGGGCGGAGAGGAATCCGAAAACAAGCAGCGTTCCGAGACTCCTATCGAGAATTCCAGGGGTTGGCGTTGGGGATATGATACTTGGAACCCATAGTACTACTGAGTATTATGATGGGGAGATGAATGATGACGCAACAACCCAGAACCAGAGCTATCCTAGTAATGAAGGAGTGTATGGAGGATATCCGACACAAGTTGAGTCGGGTATGAGTTTTGGTAACCCTTATGGTGTGGCTACAGGAGAGTACACCCGATGGGTGGACTATGATGCACTGAATGACCAGTTCATGAACACAGATTTTGCCCTCGGAACATCATCAGATTCCGACTACAAGCCTACGGGAAGACCCTATGTTCCAGATTACGTCGGGAGGACTTCACGTTCGACCGGATGGAAGCCTGGGATGTACCGGGAGTGAAGCACGACTAGAGACCACCATGGGAGGCGAGACTACAATACAGTTGTACCATATGTATTGTAGTATGTAATATTTGTATAAATTTGTACATATACTTTAATAAGTGAGTTTGCATACTCACATCGCTACTGAGTATTGTAATAAGACCACTTATGTATGTATATACAGGGTATATGTTTTGTATGATTTGCATTTGCTTCTTGATTTCCATTGCGTGACTAGTTCTGTGCACAAAGTTGAGCTCAGAAAACTTGCGCATGGAGTAACTATGAGTACCACTTTGTGTTGCAGAACTAGGGGAATATGTCGGGAACGCCGAGTGAGGAGAGTGAAGAGCAGCGCATCGAGCGCGAGGCCAGACAGAAGGCTGAAGCCGATGAAGCAGCCAGGACTCAGTTTCCACCACCACCACCACCCATGACGCAGCAGAACTTTGTCCAGTACATGCAGATGATGGAAGAAAGACAGCGTGTGACGCTGGAGCAGCAGAATAGATTCTTCCAGGAGCTGCTGCAACAGAACAGAGTTGAGAGACATGAGAATCAGGGAGTCACTTTGGCAGACTTCCAAAACACAAAGCCAATATCCTTTGCATACGCGCCCGAGCCAATGGACGCGGAAGACTGGCTTATGGACACTGAGCGCAAGCTCAATACTGTTGGTTGCAACGACCAGGAGAAGGTCCGTTATGCTACACATTTGTTGTGTGGACCCGCCGCATCTTGGTGGGATAATATAGTAGCCGTATACCCAGCCGAAAAAGTATTCACATGGGAAGAGTTCAAAAGGAAGTTCAGGGAATCCAATGTCCCTGAAAGCATAGTGGAACTGAAGCGTCGAGAGTTTGAAAGTCTCGAGCAGAAAGACAAGGCCATCCTGACCTATGTCAGGGATTTCTCCAAACTGTCTCGGTATGCCGTGGAAGAGGTTAATACCGAGGACAAAAAGAAGAAGAGGTTCTTGCGGGGATTAAGTCCCCAGTTTAAAGTACAGCTCCGAATGTTGAGAGCAACCGAGTTCCAGGAATTGGTGGATGCAGCCATCACTCTGGAAGATGATTTCAAGCAATTACAGGAGGAGAAGAGGAAGAAGGCCAAGTTTGAGCCTAAGAGGTTTGTTAGCAACAAGCCCAGTACCAACTTGAGCTTCAAGCCAAGATACAACAACAACAACAACAACTACTACTACTACTACTACGGTAGTAGGAAGAATCAAGCATTCCAGACTGCAAATCAAATAATTTGTCGAAGCTGTGGACTTCCAGGACATCACTCGAGGGAGTGCAGGAAGCCAAAGATAATTTGTTTTGGGTGTCTCCAGGAGGGGCACATGTTGAAAGACTGCCCCAAGAGAAGAAAGGATGGAGGAGGTCAGTCAGGAGGAGGAGGAATCCGAGGAGGCAACACCGGAGGGAATTGGAAGAACAAGAAACCCTTCGGCAAGTTAAACTGTACCAGCTTGGAGGAGGTGATTAACTCCGATCAAGCAGTGATAGGTACGCTTCAGATACTCACTCATCCTGGCAAAGTACTTTTTGATACTGGTGCAACTACATCATTCATTTCCCAGCAATTCATCATCAAACATGGGATTAGATGCAATAAACTAGATAAACCAATAACCATACTTTCTGCGGGGGGAACGATATTAGTAACCCACACTAAACCTGGACAAGTCATCATGATCAATAAGTGTGCGTTTGACGCAGACCTGTTCATTTTACCGATGAAGGACATTGATGTCATTCTTGGTATGAACTGGTTAGAGGAGAATGGCGCACTTATAGATTGTACCCATAAAACAGTGTCTTTGAAAAGCCCAGGTGGAGATAGAATCATTTACCAAGGAGATAAGCATACTCAGATTGAAGTTGAGTTAAAGCTGAACAGCATGAAGGAGGTGAAGTTAGAAGATATACCTGTGGTCAATGAATTCCAAGATGTATTCCCTAAGGAATTACCTGGAATGCCACCAGATAGGGAGATAGAATTTACTATCGACCTAATCCCAGGAACAGCCCCCATTGCTAAAGCACCATACAAGATGGGGCCAAAGGAGTTGAAAGAACTCAAGGAACAATTGGATGACCTGGAACAGAAAGGATTCATACAGGAGAGTATCTCACCATGGGGATCACCTGTGATTTTTGTGGATAAAAGAGATGGAGGTCGACGGATGTGCGGAGACTACAGGAATCTGAACAATGTTACAATCAAGAACAAGTACCCACTTCCTAGAATCCAAGATCTTTTTGATCAAGTTAGAGGCGCGGGAGTCTTTTCCAAGATTGATCTAAGATCTGGTTATCACCAGATAAAGATCAAGAAGGAAGACGTTCCGAAAACAGCCTTTGTCTCGAGGTACGGACATCATGAGTATCTCGTAGTACCTTTTGGACTAACCAATGCCCCAGCAATATTCATGAATCTCATGAATAAGATCTTCATGCCATGTCTTGACAAGTTTGTCATCGTGCTCATCGATGATATCCTAATATATTCCAAGGACAAAGCTGAACATGCTGAACACCTTAGGATAGTGTTGCAAACACTAAGGGAACACCAACTGTACGTCAAGTTCAGTAAGTGTGAGTTTTGGCTTGATCAAGTAGAATTTCTTGGTCATGTCATTAGTAAGGATGGGATAGCAGTAAACCCAAGCAAAGTAGCCTCAGTTTTGGACTGGGAAGCACCCAAGAACGTCAAGGAAATCCGAGGATTCCTGGGAATGGCGGGATACTATAGGAGATTCATTGAAGGGTTCTCCAAGATAGCAGGACCAATGACCAAGTTGCTAAGGAAGAACACACCTTTCGTGTGGTCTGATGAGTGTGAGAAGAGTTTTCAAACTCTGAAAGAAAAACTCACCATAGCACCGGTGTTAGCGATTCGGAAGATGGCAAGGATTACACCGTGTACTTGCGATGCATCCAAACATGGATTGGGATGTGTACTCATGCAAGACCGGAAAGTAATATCATATGGATCAAGGCAACTCAGACCTCATGAAGTGAATTATCCAACTCATGATTTAGAGTTAGCAGCAGTTGTTTTTGCCCTTAAGACTTGGAGACA
Source organism: Lolium rigidum (assembly GCF_022539505.1). Classification (NCBI taxonomy): domain Eukaryota; kingdom Viridiplantae; phylum Streptophyta; class Magnoliopsida; order Poales; family Poaceae; genus Lolium; species Lolium rigidum. Next base: position 49,953,380 of record NC_061513.1, on the reverse strand, counting down.
TTTTCTCTATGGAGCCAAGTGTGAACTCTATACTGATCATAAGAGTCTCAAGTACTTCTTCACTCAAAAGGAACTCAATATGAGGCAGAAAAGATGGCTTGAATTGATCAAGGACTATGATTTGACCATCAATTATACTCCAGGAAAGGCTAATGTTGTAGCAGATGCCTTGAGCAGGAAGAGTACTGGTGGAATAGAACCAGAAATTTCACCGGAATTGAAGAAGGAAATAAGCCAAGCCCAAATCCAACTTTGGGAGAAAGAAGCTCATGAAGGATTATCAGCTCTACAAGTAGCTGATGAGATGAATGTCAACCTCAAGAATGAGATAATCATGGGTCAATTAGATGATCCATTCATCGTAGAGGAGATGAGGAGGATTGACGAAGGAAGACCATCAGAATTTCACCGTGGAGAGATGGGATCATTATGGTTCCAGAAGAGGATTTGTGTTCCGGATATTGCTGAGATTAAGGAAGTAATACTCCGGGAAGCCCATCAAACACCATACTCCATCCATCCGGGAAGTACAAAGATGTACATGGATCTAAAGGAACTATTCTGGTGGAACAACATGAAGAGAGAAATAGCACAGTATGTGGCGGAATGCCATACATGCCAAAGAGTGAAGGCCGAACACCAGAGTCCTGCAGGAAAGTTAAAACCTTTACCTATTCCAGAATGGAAATGGGAGGAGATAGGAATGGATTTCATCACCGGACTACCCATGACCAATAAAAAGAAGGACATGATATGGGTAATCGTGGACCGGTTGACGAAAAGTGCACACTTCTTAGCGGTAAATCAGCAAGACAAAGGAGAGAAACTCATCGATCTTTACATCAAAGAGATCGTAAGTAAACATGGAGTGCCCAAGAAGATCGTGTCAGATCGAGGATCCGTGTTCACGTCGACGATTCGGAAGCAACTACATGAAGCTTTAGGATCCAAGCTGGACTATAGTACCGCCTATCATCCCCAGACAGGTGGACAAACCGAAAGAACTAACCAGATCCTAGAGGACATGCTTAGGGCTTGTGCCCTAGACTTCGGAGGATCATGGGAAGAACACTTACCATTAGCAGAGTTCTCATACAATAATAGTTATCAAAGCAGCATCAAGATGGCACCCTTCGAAGCTCTGTATGGAAGAAAGTGTAGATCACCAATATGCTGGTATGAAGCTGGATCAAGCAAAGAGTTCAACCCAGATTATGTCAAGGAAAAGCAACACATCATTGACATCATAAGAGATAGACTGAAGATCACCCAAAGTCGACAAAAGAGCTATGCAGACCAAAAGAGAAGGACTTGGGAGCCACAAGTTGGAGATATGGTATATCTTAAGGTGAGTCCGATGAAAGGTCTACAGAGATTCGGAGTAAAGGGAAAGTTGAGCCCTAGATACATTGGACCTTTCAAGATATTGAGTCAGAACCGAGGTTTAGCCTTTGAATTGGATCTACCGGGAAGGCTAGCACAAGTTCACAATGTATTCCACGTGTCGCAACTCAGAAAATGCTTAAAGACCCCAGATGAGCCAGTATCACATGCTGAGCTTGAGTTACAACCAGATCTGACTTACATCGAGAAGCCAGCCAAGATTCTCGAGGAGAGCTGGAAACAACTCAGAAATAAAGCTATCAAGTACTGTAAGATACAGCGGAAGCATCACCCCGAGAGGGAAGCCACCTGGGAAAAAGAAGAAGACCTGAGGAAAACATACCCCGAACTATTCAGGTATTACAACCACAACTTCGGGACGAAGTTTTCTTTAAGGGGGAAAGGCTGTAATGTCCCAGGTTTAGAGGCAATCGAGGGGTAGATTTTAGAAAGGGATGTGCATTGCATTGCAAATTCTGGGGAAATTTCGCGCTTTTAAACAAAAACTGCATTGTAGGGGGACAAGTTTCTCTCTCGACACCTTACAGGGTTAGGGTTTCGAGAGTGCGACAAACTTGTATCTCACCTAACTAGATTAGGGTTTTGAGAAGAGAGGGGAGAGTTTGCATCACAAAGTTAAATTGCATGATTGAATTCAACTTAAAGTTGAATTTGAATTTCAAATACAAACATAAAACAAATATCTCATTATTTAATTGAAAGGAAATTCACTAAGAAAATAATTAAAATACAAATAATAAATAATGCACTTAATAAATAAAGCTCATTAGAGAAAACCTTGAGCTTTATTGATCATCACATAAATTACATTGTCTTTACAATATCCATAAGAAAATAAATGAATATTACAACTCATTACATAAATTACTTAAATAGTAAAAGAAAAAGGAAATTACAAGTAAATAAAATACATCCTAATCTACTTGATCATCTTCACTTGATCTTGCATTGGATGAACTCCATATCCACTTGGATCAATTGTTGATTCCCTGCACAAAACAAAGCAAGACAAGAAGTTATGCCAAGTGGCATATCCACTTGGCAGGTTAGAAGAACAATGAAAATGAGGGGATATGGATCAACTCTGTCGAAGCTGATCAACTCCCAGCCGAGCACATGCCAGATACCAAGTATCTGGTATACACACACACACAAGCAGCTCACACAGCCTGTGTGCATGCTCAACACCAAGCCACTGGGTGTGCATGTAGCACAACACACACACACATCAGCAGTGAGTCACAAAGTGTGCCAGACCAAGCTGTCGACCAGGGAGAGCAAGGGAGCACCAAATATAAGCTTTTCAGAAGCAAACCCTAAGCCATATCCATCGACAGGCTTCACTGGGTAAGTCACCAAGAACACAAGAACACAAGAACAGCCACTGCTGTTCAATCTGCCTAACTCACCACAGCACTGAATCAAGCACCACAGGGTTGCAAGGAGGAGCAGGGCAAGCACAAGCTTAACACTGAAGAAATCCTCTACACCAACAAACAATCTAGGAGCTGGAGTGAGGTATAAACCAAATCAACCTGAGCAAAACCAAGTTTTGCTCATAAATAAGCATACAATGCATCACAGGAGCACAGAAGGGTATAATACCCTGATTGTGTCATCATCTGGCTACAAGGCCAGTTGGTGCAAGCAAATATGGGTAAGACCACTAGGTAATCCTCCTATGGGAACATCAGTTATGCAAATCAGTGCATAACTAAAGGAATCCAGCCAAGAATGAATTCATAGTTAGCCTAACCCACACACTAAGCACCTACAGCTAGCTAGGCCATCAGACTATAGACAAATCTTTGTCTATGTAATTTCTCAACATCAAAAGCCACTGGAAGTCCAGTATTGGAGCAAGCCAGTGAGCAGTTGTTCAAATCCAGCAAGCAATTACCAACTAGAGCAAGCCACAGAAGAAGGGAGCTACCCTTGACAGCATCACAGTGCTGCCAGGACTACCTCAACCTACGGCCAGGCACAAGAACCCGGACATCATTATCCATTTGGATTCGGTAGAGGGCTAGGGTACACAACCGAGTGTTGGCATCCATCTAGCCCTGTCATAATTAATTGGATGATCACAACTGCAAAGCAGCTCACATCACTTATCCACTTCAGTATAATTCAGGCAAATACAGATAAGTGAACTAAACAAACAAATCAAAGCACCAGGGCTTTGCAGTTGCAAGCAACAGCAGTTGCTTAAGCCAACAACAGTACACACCAGGTTAAACCTGTATAAAGCTCAAACAGCACTGGTGAACACCAGTGAGTCACAGAGAGGAGCACACACTTGCTCACAAGCAAGTAATGATCAATTGATCATCAAAGCATCACTTACTTTTGCTACAGATCACTATAGCCAAGCAATAGTATCATCACAAGGCCCAGATAATTAAATTAACCATATAATTGAACAATTGCATCACAGATAAGTGAATAGAGCTCTATAATTGTATCCAGAAGCACTCCATCAAGTAATGGAGTTATTAATGCAACAGTTAGGCTCAATTGAGCATGTCCAGGAATTAGAGCACATACAATAGCACATCCGGAGTACTGGCACTTGCCAAAGGCAAGGATCATCACAGAATGATCAAGCCAAGGGCAATCCATGGCAGATACAGGAAAGGAACGTTATACAGAGAATCAGCAGGAGTCACTAAAATTACACAGAGCACCACAGCGTGCTCATAAGCAATAGTTCATGAGTTGCAACAGTAAGCAGTTGAGCAAGAACAGTACAGCACAGCAAGCTAGAACCATGGCAGATGCTCAGCAGCAGCACAGTCACACAACATAGCAGCAAGCGCATAAGCTAGCAAGCCGCAGCAGCGCATCGGCACGGCCAACATCTCCACATGGGGAATGAGGCCAATAGTCGAGCCAGACGCAAGGGAGAAGAGAACAGGAGAGGAGGATGAACTAGCAGTAGAGAAGGAAGAAGGAAAAGGATGGCGGCGCACGTACCGGAGCGGAGCACTACGGCGTCACCATGGCGGTGCGGCGGCACGGCCTGGCCACGGCGGTGCCAAGCCATGGCCAAGCCGAGGCGGTCGCCGAAGCACGGAGGCTCCGAGCGCGAGGCACGACGAGGCACACGGCCTCGGCACCGGGGAGCGTCGGCGGCGACGAACTCGCCGCGGCACACCACGGCGGGCGAGCGAGAGGCGATGGAGACGCGTCGAGGAAGCGGCGAAGCACGGATCGGCGCGGTGGATCTGAAGCGCCGTTGAACGGCGGATCAGATGCACCGCATCTCGCCGGCGGCGATGGCCGGAGTCGGCCGGAACAATTCGGCAAGGGGCGGCGACGCGCGCGTCGCCGGAGCGAGTAGGGGATTAGGGTTCGAGAGTGAGGGGGGCGACGAAGCGGCGGGTCGGTTGGACCGAGCCCACTGGGCTGGTCCAACCTAACCAGCTCGGCCGCCTGACAGTGGAGTCCGAGGGGTATTTTGGACATTCCAAAATACCCATTTAAATGAGAATTTCCAAGAATTTTATAAAATAAAATACAGCTCTAAAAAAATAAGTAAAAATATGAAAATTAATCAGCATAAAATTCTCTATCTAAATAATATATCAAAGAGGATTTTTGAAGACAATTAAGATTAAGTCTTAAATTGATGATTTAAATAATCATTTAAATCACACCCATTATTTTTAATAATAAAAATTAGTCCATTAATGTCTTTGGACTATAAAAACATCTTGACAACATTTCAAGATTGTATTTTATCCTAAACAGAATATCCCTAAATTATTCTTAGTATTAACCTTCTACCTAAAACAATAAACACCGGGAAAGGGGGGAACAAACCCTAAAACTGGAATCATGCATAATTGCTTCTTTAACCATTGCCCTTATCGGACAATGATGCTATTTTTCAGAAACAGAGGACAAGGGTCAGTCCACACCATCCAACTGCAAAACTTTGCAGTGTTCAGGCAAGTTCATCGCTTGCTCATGTCATTTGAGTATTTTTACCAAATTACTTGCAAAGTACTATGTTTATCACTATTGCATAAAAAGCAAAACCACTATTTTCATAACTATGAATATGACTATGTGGTGGGCAATGGAACCATGGATTGTGTTGATATGGTGGAGGTTCCATTGCAAGGGTTTATATCCATCTAGGATTAAACAACAAATGTCGTCCAGTGATTCTTGTGCCGTATAACTCGTGTTCACCATAAGATCTGGAATGGGACGGAGTAGTCAAAAGTGTTTCCACCTCTCGTTCATCAACGGATGCGCTTTATCGTAGACACTTGTTATCTGTCGGGGGCAAGCGGTGGGCTGGGGAAGCCTTAAGTCCCCACGGCTGTGTCCGTGTACACTTGTCGCCCGAAGAGCAAGCGGTGGGCTGGGGAAGCCTTAAGTTCCCCCACGGTATTGCGGTCTATGATGGGTTGCAGCTACCAGCGAAGGAGTTTGGTTCGATCCCAAACTGTTGTCGTGGTCGGGGTCCACCCGTGAGTGGGAATAATGGGACCGACGAGGACCCAGGGTCGGGGTATGCAACAAAGGGTGGGTGTTCGAGGTAGCGGAGGAACATGATTGACTAGGACCTTATACCGGGCCTCACACCAAAGGAAGTGTGGACGGGAAAGCTGCCCGGTTGGCACCAAGGTTAAGATCTCTTATGGGTAAAGAAACACACCTCTGCGAGTGTAACGAATCGTGACCGGTCACTCCTTGTTCCGGGATTTGGAACTGCGAACGCTGCCGGAAAGGAACTCCATGAAGTTCTAGTCAACCGGTGAAGGTCGACGGACATAGTTCTTCCGAATAAAAACAACCTTTTCAAGAAATGGTTATAAAAACCTGCATGGTATCAGACTTTCTGGTCTGGTGCAGTAGTTAGTGCATTAAACACCTCTTTCCTAATATGAACTTGTTGAGTACGCTCGTACTCATACCACTCTTAATCCCCTGCTTAGACTGTCTGAATCATCTGGAGGAGGACAACGACAACCCTGAAGGAGCCGACATCATCGGCTACGAAGAACCAGACCTCTCAGGAGGTGTTGAAGGAGTAGACTATCTGATAGTCTACGGAAACGGAGAGGGCTCCGGAGGAGAACAATCTTAGACCCAGAAATAGTAGTAATAGTACCGAGCAGTCCGAACTTCTAGTATTTAACTGCTCGCGGGAATAAATGTATAACCTAGTTAGACTTCTGTATTGTAAGCTAAGTTGGGTTCGCCTCGAACCCAGGAGTAAACCTCTCAGGACCCAAGAGGAGCTCCAGGATGATATGTATATATGGCTTGTAACAATGTATGAATGAGTTATGGACCTGCTATGTTCTGTTGTACTACTCTGAGGGATGTAATATTTGCGGATTGGTACTTCGCGAATGTTATATCAACGACTGGCATACTACAACATGCAGTGGTATGCAGGGTCACCACACTGACCCCTCCCCCTGGCCTCCTATATAAACCCACCTCTCCCCTCTCTCATAGAACACACCAATTGCACATGTGGCTCTCTCTCCCATGTGCAAGGTTTTCTCCAATACCATACATCAAAAGTATGATCCACTCTCATCATCGCCTATGCATTGCACGACGAAGCCCTTCGGACTGCCAAGCTATGAGCGTGAATATTAGCGGAGGAATTGACCGTTCGATTCTTAAAACAACGAGGATATTAAGTCCTCACGACTGGGAGGGATACACCTAGATTTGGGGATCACCACATTCAAAGTCTTCATCGAGCCTTCTGCATCTTGCTCAGTGAGTAATCTAGAGCCCCTCTCGTAGATTGCATCTTCACAGATAGATCTTGGTGGTACTCCCTCCGTTCACAATTATTTTGCGTTATGGGTTTACATGAAGTAAAAAAATTATAAATTTTGATTAAATATGTGTGAAAAAATATTAGCATTCATAATGTAGAAGTTATAGTATTAAAATCTACATAACCTATATTTTTATACTATATACATTTGCTATTATAGTTCTTGATATTTCTCTCAATATTTTTGGTCAAATTTGATAATATTTGACTTTGAAAAATCCCAGAATTGTGACTTAATACAAACCAGAGGGAGTACATGAAGGGCGACTTTTTTTTTGTTTTCCATTTAGGAACCCTAATAGCCTTCGCATCCAAGGACAAGATCCGGTGCTCCTCCATGCTCCAGCGATGACCGCATTGCGAACCCCACCTCCAGCACATCTCGTCGCCCCCAAGCCAGCCTCTCTTGGTGTTGCCTCCTCCGCTAATGACTGGCTCCGGCAGCTACAGCAAGTGTCCTTGCACTAACGACCTCACATCCGATAGTGCATGTCCTTTACCAGTGAGAAACATTGGGGGAACATCGACGACCTTTTTTCATTGTAGCTCTCGACAAATAATTTACCTAGTATTTTATTTGTGTACTACGAAGTATTTTGATACTCTGCAATGTATTTTTTTAGATGAATCAGCTGCTTAGCCTCAGCTTTCCGTGTTGAAAGGTGAGGCTAATCAGCTGATTTGTCTAAAGGCAATGTTAACTACTTTTGTTGATTCAACTGGGCTAAAAGTTAACTATCATAAGTCAAATATGATTCCAATAAACCTCTCTCAAGAAATATTAAGGCATTTCTCGGGCACTATAAACTGCCAAACTAGAAGTTTCCCTTTTACTTGCCCAGGGTTGCCTATTGGGTTAACTAAACCATCTTTGGAGCAATTCAGGCCTATGGTTTCAAGAGTCCAAAAAAGGATAAGTGGCATTGATGATTTTCTCAATTTTGGTGGCAAATTGTAGCTTGTTAAATCTGTTTTGGCCACTCTTCCTATTTTCTTCATGTGTTGCCTTGATGTGCCAATAACCATAAAAGACCAAGTGATTAAATATATGAGGCACTACATGTGGAGAAAGAAAAACAATGATGTGCAAGCAAGAGGTAATGCTTATTGGCCTGGGACAAAATTTGCAGACCAAAGGACTAGCAGGGTTTAGGGGTTTTGAATTCGGAGGTACAAAACAAGGCTTTGTTGCTAAAGAATATTCATCAATTCTATAATAACCTGGACATTCCATGGGTTAAGTTGGTTAAGGACACCTATTATAATAATGGGAAAATTCTTGGTAATTCTATTGAAGGATCCTTGTGGTGGAGGGCTCAGCTAAAGTTAATTGATAGTTACAAAGCAATGGCGTGATGTAACCTTGGAAATGAGCAAGCTGCATCCTGTTGGACAGATCTCTGGAATGATTCTTGTTTACAACACCAGCCTGCCCCACCTTGCTTCCCATGAGAAGAGGAATGACCAAACAGTACACCAAGTGGTTCATATGGAGTTCTTGGAAGACCTTTTCACCTTCATCTTTCACGGGCAATTTTTCATGAATCCAAATGTTTGAGAAAATTTTCCAAAATGCAGTAATCAAAATCCACGAAGGGAACCAAGATCAATGGAGTTACATCTAGGGGAATAATTACTTTTCCTCCCAGAATTCATATAAAGTGTTGATTGGTTTTAAGCCTGCACCACAGATTTTCACATGGTTATGGAAGTCTTCATGACATCCAAAGCACAAATTCTTCTTTTGGTTACTGCTTCATGACAGATTAAACACCAGAAACCTTCTAGGAAGAAAGAAGTGTATTCTGCCAACCTTCTCATGTGCAACTTTGCAATGCCCACAGGAGGAAACATTAGTACATCTTTTCTGGGCATGTCCATTTGCATACCAATGATGGGATTTCATTTGTCCACAAAGGAGTAGGAACTTATCAGCTGTGGAAGCATTCTATGACATCAAAGACAGGTTGAAACTTCCTTTTGTTGCTATGTATATTATCATTTTTGGCTGCTTGGGGCATCTGTATTATAAGAAATAATAAGATCTTTAATGATATACGACCGTATTTTCCCAGTTGGAAGGAAATTTATCTCCAAAGACTGGTTGCTTACAAGATTAAGAAAAAACATACAGCAACCTTCAAAGAATGGCTCCAGTCTCAAGTGTAGTTCTGTAGTTCTCTAGTTCCTTTGTAATTATTGTAATAAGACCTTCTTTTATTAATAAATAAAAAATATCAGTGGGATTTTTCCCACTGTTCAACCCTCAAAAAAAAGGTTTGCACATCGATGCCCGGTTCACAACATGTTCATATTCACCACAAAACTTATTTCACTACAACTTGGATAAATGATCACCTCTTTTGAAGGGAGTTTGCATTCCATTCACTCTCAAAATTGTAGGGATTGAAGTATCTACACTCATGAAAGTACCTCATGACCCTCTTCGAATATTCCCCTCCTTTTTTGCTCGGTGCCAGAAATTAGATCTTGACCAATTCCCATCATAGAATCACAAAGGAACTACTTTTTTACGTCAGTGTTATGCTCTGATTCTCTTTCATATTTTTGTTTCCGGGTGGTCAAGTGAGTGCATCGCCAAACAATGGCTCTTCATGTATATACGCGTCATCTTGTTTCGTCTCTTGGTGATTATCCATAGGTCGTCCCTCATTGATCATGCCCGTCATCACACAATCGTTGTCATCATAGGCCTATGCATAATTGAGTATTACACACATATTTGAAATATGAATGGACGGAGGGATCAGAGTTTACACTTATACCGGGTCGGCTGGTGACAATCAGGAGCTTGCAAAGAACTTATGGGCGGGGGGCAACAAAAAAAATCAGTATCTAGGGGCAAACTGCTCTAAAAAAAATTCTAAGCCTTGTAAAAAATAGGCGTTGCCCCCCTGACTAGCTACGCCAATGGCTGGTGATGCATGTAACATGCATGCGTGAACTTTGCAGTTTGTTTACACATATCCCCACATATTTGCAACATATATAATGGTATATCCATGTTTCGTATTGATTTTTTGGGATTTAAAAATGATTCCCATTATTTTGGTTATAATCCTACAGGACAGGAAAACAGTGTTTTGTGTATTTTTAGCTTTCAGAGACCTAAAAAAAGTCAAATGGAGCTAGGGTTTTGGGGATGTCAATATTTCATCAAGAGAAGCATGTGGAGCACTTGGACCTCACGAGAAAGGTCAGGAGGGCCAAAAGAGCCCAGGTGGCGTGCCTAGTTGGGATGGGCGCGCCACCCAAGGTCTTTCCGTTCTCGGCCGTCCGATTCGCTTGATTCTTTCGCCCATTGACTTCGTCTGACATAAAAACATCTATATAAAGGACCACCCGAGGCTTCCTCGAGGAGAGTGCCGCAAAAACGCCGAAATACCAAAACAGAGCCAGAACCAACGAAAATTGGAGGGGGAGAAACTTCGTCCGGAACCGCCGCAGGAGGGATTTCTACCTTCTCCAATATCTCCACCATCATCACCATGATGAATAGGGAGTAATCCACCTCTGGAATATGGGGTTGTGGCAGTAGGTTGATCTATTTCTCTCTTGTTATTTATAGATCTATTATCATATGAGCTGCCCAACATGATTATGGTTATATATATAATTCCTATGTGGTGGATCTTTATTCTATGATTTATATATGAGATTGCAACCTATTATGTTTAATATGTATTGATAGATGCATATCATGTACCCCGTTCTTAAGTACTTGTTCTGAACAAACTTATATGCAAGATCATTTGTGGGGAGAAGTGTGTATTAGATGGAATAGCATAGTGGTAGTGATTGAATAGTGACAACAAATTCAAGATCTACTATGGTATTTACCTTTCTTTTGATGCCTCACTAGAGATAAAGTGAATTCATGTGCTATAATTATCAAGTAGCGGCTTGATAATCGTGTTTGGTCAAGGTAGCATATTTGTAATTCAAACATTATGTCAAATTACTTAAGGTTGTACTCGATCTGTTGATTCTTAATTCAAAATTGCTTGGATTTTTTCCCATCTTCAGTATTATAAGAGAGATGTGTTGCATCATCTCTATGTTAGGACGTGATGCCCATATGACGGCTTATTGATCACATGTTGAAGTTCCACCAATATTATGTCTTTGATGAATTGTTTGTGTCCACTACAACTTAAAAAAAGAGTAGACAAGTGAACCCATGAACCCCGGTCAGTTTTAATCCATTAGAAACAGCTTTCCAACACAACTATCACGCTTAATATTTTTTTGCCATTAATTATTTCGAAAATACAAAAATATTTTTCATTGCAAATACACAAAACCCAAAAAAACCTCCTTTCATTGCATTTATCTTGTTTGCTTAGTTTACTTTATTTATATTTATATTTCATATTTGTAATACGAAACCTTGTGCTTGACAACCACACGGTGGAGTTGGGGACACAAGCTAGATAAAACTTTGCTTTGTAGGTTGCTAGAAGAGGAGAAGAAGAAATAACTCTTTGATGTCTACACACGCTTCTATTCTTGTAGACAGTGTTGGGCCTCCAAGTGAAGAGGTTTGTAGAACAGAAACAAGTTTCCCTTAAATGGATCACCCAAGGTTTATCGAACTTAGGGAGGTAGAGGTCAAATATATCCCTCTCAAGCAACCCTGCAATTACGATACAAGAAATATCTTATGTCCCCAACACACCCAGTACACTTGTCAGATGTATAGCTGCACTAGTTCGGCGAAGAGATAGTAAAATGCAAGTGATATGGATGAATATGAGTGGTGATAACAATCTGAAATAAATATGGCAGCAAGTAAACATGCAGTCAAACAATAAATAAACAGTGATTCAATGTTTGGAAACAAGGCCTAGGAATCATACTTTCACTAGTGGTCACTCTCAACAATGATATCATAAAGGAATATAAATATAAGCACTTCACTGTGCTACTCTGAAATACTCTCCGGATAGATAACGAACACTAATTCACCGTGTAGGGCTGCAAAAGCAAACCTTAAAGATGTATTCCCAAGTACTAATGAACACCCCGCGCTGCACTTTGGGCATTCATAAGAGGTACTAACACACCATAATTTTATAGACATCCAACTCAAATCATAATTCAGTGAACAAGTATTCTGTGAAATATAGTCTAAGAGACCCACACGGTGCACATGCTCCATCTTTACACACGTGGGACAAGGAGTCTCCGGAGATCACATAAGTAAAATCCACTTGAATAGCATAACAACATCTAGATTACAAAGCTCATGGTCACATAAAGATCGCACCATGGGAGATAGATATATACCACATAGCTACCGGTAGTGCCCTTAGCCTCGAGAGAGAACTAATCCCTCCTTATCATGGGAGTCAGCAACGGCGATGGAGATGGCCGTGGAGTCGAAGGAGATGGCTTCGGGGGCAATTCCCCGTCCCGGCAGGGTGCCGGAATAGAGACTTATGTCCCCCGAATCTTGTCTGCAACGAAGGCGGAGCTACAAAACTTTTCGTGGGCGGAGGCTTGTATATTTAGGGTTTTTGCATCGGGAAATTTATATAGGCGGAAGGGCGAGGTTGGTAGAGACCTGGTGGCCCCAGGCCACCCCTAGGCGCGGGCCAGGGCCAGGCCACGCCTAGGGTAGGTCTGGCCACCCTGTGGCCCCCTTTGTCTCTCCTCTGGACTTCGTCGTCTTCGCTCAGGGAAAAATATGAACTTTGGCTTTTGTTTCGTCCAATTCCGAGAATATTTCCTGTACAACTTTTCAGAAATACAAAAACAGCAGAAAACAGGGAACTGGCACTGTGGCATCTTGTTAATAGGTTAGTGCCGGAAAATGTATAAAAGTGTCACGAAGTGTAAACAAAACATATAACAATTGGTGTAAAACAAGCATGGGGCATAAAAAATTATAGATACGTTTGCAACGTATCAACATCCCCAAGCTTAACTCCTGCTCGTCCTCGAGTAGGTAAGTGATAACAAAATAATTTTTGAGGTGACATGCAGCCAACACAGTCTTAATCAAGCATGTAAAACATTGTGAGCTGGGATCAAAGTACTCTAAATATAGGCATGATAGATATAACTCTAACAAAAGAACTTAGCAACTATGTTATAACATGAAAAGCAACTCAAACAAAGGATCATGAATAATAGTGCATTGAAAGCAATCGTTTGTTTATGAGCATAAAGTAAACATAACAAAGTGGTACTCAACATGTCCTTTATGGAGTAGCAAAACATAAATGCTATGACACCTTTAAAGTTCAAAGGGTGACTATATACAAGTAATTTTAGAGCAAGCAATAGCACAATCATGAACCAATCAACAATAATTTTGGGACTATGCACATTGCACTAAGAATGACAACTATGCTCTCTTAATTGGTGCATAAAGTATAAGATGAAGACTCAACACAAAAGTAAAAGAGACACTCTTTGCAGAGTAAGCAAGATAAACAAGTTTTATAAACCTTCCAAAAATTATGGTACGTATTAGCTTTGAGCTCTCATTGCCTCTATCATAAGCATCTTGAATGGTTAAAGTTAATGTGAGTCAAAAATGAGCTATATGCTTGCAAATCACAAGTTGAAAATCTCATGCCCCTTGAATGCGAGTACCTAAACCTCATGCTACTCAACTTAGGTTCCAAATAAGTTCTTGTCATTGTAAGTATACATGTATCATTGAGAACCGCCAACGATGTACCTCTTGCCCGATGATATGGAGGTACTCTTGTAGGAGCAATCCCATTCCAAAATGACAAGACAAACAGACAATGATCATCTCAGCAATTTTTTATTTACTATGGGTATAGCTTTTTATTGCAAATGCTTCATAGAATGCTCACTATGGTTTAGCTGTAAATTTCCACAATGAATGATGCATGGCTTAGATTAGCGGCCCAAGCGTTTCTCTAACTAATATACAAACTCCATGGACTTACAAGTTTTCATTTTATTTCACACTGCTAGGCATCCATAAACAAAAGAACATGACATCAACTAAATATAGGTGCAATGTCGAAAGTGTTCCCCATGAAAGTATGGTTATACTAACTCCCAACTCGCAATTTGCAAACACATAAACTTCATAAGATAGGCACAATGATCAAATTTATTAAGTACAAGAAAGTAATGTGTCATCAAGTTTGTGAGAGTTTTACTAACTAACTTTCTCATGCCAAAATTTAATTTAGAAGATAAATAAAAACATGATGAACATACTTGGAGTAGAAATAATGCTAAAAGGTAGATATGGTGGACACAATTGGCAAACTTTGTTTCATGGTGGTTGGATGCACGAGTAGAGATAATACTGAGCACAGGCGGAGACTAGCAAAAGACTGGGAGCGACCAACTAAGAGAACAATAATAGACATCATAATGCATAGCGACAAAACATTATCAATCAAAGCATAAATTAATATTACAAGTCAAAAACTAAATGATCATGGAGGCTTTAGTTAACTGATTATAGTTATAACATGGTGTAAGCATGTGTCAAGTAAACCCAATAAATCATTAAAGGAGAATACCAGAATATTATGCTTTTATGATGGAAACAACACATGATTGTTTCAATGACACGTTATGCACTCTCAGCCATTTGAGACAAGTCATGCTACAACAATAAATACTAAGCATATGACAAGAATAACATCCAACATGACATGCCAAAGTCCATGCCACAGTCTAGACAAGCTTCTTTTCGCATCACTATAGTCATGTATCCAACACCAATCAATTTATTTGAAATAACTCTCAGAGATGAAAATCAATATGAACCAGAGAGCTAATCATACATAAATAAATAATACTAACAAGCTCTGAACAAAATAAGAATCTAAAACCGAGAGCTAAACGCGGTACTAGCAAACTAGAACACCCGCAGAACAATAAGAGCGAAAACTAGAGTGTTCTATGCAATGAAAATGGAGTGTGTCTCTCTCCCACACAAGTATGGTAGGATTCAACCATATGCTACAGCAAACAAAACAAAAGAAAACTTAAAACAAAAATAAAGACGATTCAAGAACAACACATAGCGTATGGAGTAATAAAAATATAGCGCATAGAGAGATGACATGTTTCTTTGTTGATGAAGAGGGGATGCCTTGGGCATCCAAGTTTTGACGCTTGTACCTCTTGGATATTTATGGGCATGCATGGGCATCCCTAATCTTGAGCTTTTATCCATTGTTCATCTCATCACATCATTCTTCTCTCCCTACACTTGAAAACTTCCTTCATTCAAAACTTCACACAATTCTCTATTAACAGCATTAGTTTAATCAAAATAAACAAATACACTTGGATTCAGTTATAACATATATAAAACATCTATTAAAGCATTAGATACTGTAGCAACCTTTCAAAAATATCTTTGATCAAAAGAACTTAAAAGGAAAAAAAGATTTAAGAGGAAAATGCAAATAGTGCAGAAATCTGTCAAAACAGAACAGTAGGTAAAGATCGATTTTTTCGAAAGTCTTTGATGTCTACGGGTGCTTCTATTCTTGTAGACAGTGTTGGGCCTCCAAGAGCAGAGGTTTGTAGAACAGCAGCAAGTTTCCCTTAAGTGGATTACCCAAGGTTTATCGAACTCAGGGAGGAAGAGGTCAAAGATATCCCTCTCATGCAACCCCTGCAACCACAAAGCAAGAAGTCTCTTGTGTCCCCAACACACCTAATAGGTGCACTAGTTCGGCGAAGAGATAGTGAAATACAAGTGGTATGAATGAATATGAGCAGTAGTACGGTGCCAGAAAATAGCTTGCTGGCGTGCAGTTGATGGTAGTAATATTGTAGGAAGTAAACAAGCAGTAGTAACGCAGCAGTAGTAACGCAGTAAAACAGTAAACAAGCAGCGTTAGCAGTATTTAGGAACAAGGACTAGGGAATAGACTTTCACTAGTGGACACTCTCAACTTTGATCACATAACAGAATAGATAAATGCATACTCTACACTCTCTTGTTGGATGATGAACACATTGCGTAGGATTACACGAACCCTCAATGCCGGAGTTAACAAGCTCCATAATTCAATGTTCATATTTAAGTAACCTTAGAGTGTAAGATAGATCAATACGACTAAACCAAGTACTAACGTAGCATGCACACTCGTCACCTTCATGCTTATGTAGGAGGAATAATACACATCAATACTATCATAGCAATAGTTAACTTCGCAATCTACAAGAGATCATGATCATAGCATAAACCAAGTACTAACACGGATGCACACACTGTCACCATTACATCGTGCGGGAGGAATAAAACTACTTTAATAACATTGCTAGAGTAGCACATAGATAAATTGTGATACAAAACACATTGCAATCATAAAGAGATATAAATAAGCACTTCACTATGCCATTCATAACAATGAATAAGTATTCGTGAAATATAGCCTAAGAGACCCACACGGTGCACACACTCGTCACCT
The DNA here is from genome assembly GCF_022539505.1 of Lolium rigidum. Lineage (NCBI taxonomy): Eukaryota > Viridiplantae > Streptophyta > Magnoliopsida > Poales > Poaceae > Lolium > Lolium rigidum. The sequence goes on along the minus strand of NC_061513.1, from coordinate 49,936,706 downwards.
TTACACACGTGGGACAAGGAGTCTCCGGAGATCACATAAGTAAAACTCACTTGACTAGCACAATGACATCTAGATTACAAGCATCATCATATGAATCTCAATCATGTAAGGCAGCTCATGAGATTATTGTATTGAAGTACATAGGAGAGAGATGAACCACATAGCTACCGGTACGCCCCGAGCCTCGATGGAGAACTACTCCCTCTTCATGGGAGCAGCAGCGGTGATGAAGATGGCGGTGGAGATGGCAGCGGTGTCGATGGAGGAGCCTTCCGGGGGCACTTCCCCGTCCGGCAGGGTGCCGGAACAGAGACTCCTGTCCCCCAGATCTTGGCTTCGCGATGGCGGCGGCTCTGGAAGGTTTCGCGTACCGTGGCTTCTTCCGTAAGGGTTTTTAGGTCAGGGACCTTATATAGGCGAAAGGGCAGCCTCGGAGGGGCGACGAGGCGGCGACACCATAGGCTGGCGCGGCCAGGGCCCAGGCCGCGCCACCCTATCATCTGGGGCCCACAGGGCCCTCCTCTGGCGACTCTCGGGTGTTCTGGATGCTTCCGGGCAAAATAGGAACCTGGGCGTTGATTTCGTCCAATTCCGAGAATATTTCGTTACTAGGATTTCTGAAACCAAAAACAAGCAGAAAACGAGAACTGGCACTTCGGCATCTTGTTAATAGGTTAGTTCAGAAAATGCACGAATATGACATAAAGTGTGCATAAAACATGTGGATATCATCAATAATGTGGCATGGAACATAAGAAATTATCGATACGTTGGAGACGTATCAGCATCCCCAAGCTTAGTTCTGCTCGTCCCGAGCAGGTAAAACGATAACAAAGATAATTTCTGAAGTGACATGCCATCATAATCTTGATCATACTATTTGTAAACATATGTAATGAATGAAACGATCAAAACAATAGTAATGACATGAGTAAACAACTGAATCATAAAGCAAAAACTTTTCATGAATAGTACTTCAAGACAAGCATAAATAAGTCTTGCATAAGAGTTAACTCATAAAGCAATAAATCAAAGTAAAGGTATTGAAGCAACACAAAGGAAGATTAAGTTTCAGCGGTTGCTTTCAACTTATAACATGTATATCTCATGGATATTGTCAACATAAAGTAATATAACAAGTGCAATATGCAAGTATGTAGGAATCAATGCATAGTTCACACAAGTGTTTGCTTCTTAAGGTGGAGAGAGATAGGTAAACTGACTCAACAATAAAAGTAAAAGAAAGGTCCTTCAAAGAGGAAAGCATCGATTGCTGTATTTGTGCTAGAGCTTTTATTTTGAAAACATGAAACAATTTTGTCAACGGTAGTAATAAAGCATATGAGTTATGTAAATTATATCTTACAAGTTGCAAGCCTCATGCATAGTATACTAATAGTGCCCGCACCTTGTCCTACTTAGCTTGGACTACCGGATCTTTGCAATGCCATGTTTCAACCAAGTGTCACAAAGGGGTACCTCCATGCCGCTCTGTACAAAGGTCTAAGGAGAAAGCTCGCATTTTGGATTTCTCGCTTTTGATTATTCTCAACTTAGACATCCATACCGGGACAACATGGACAACAGATAATGGACTCCTCTTTAATGCTTAAGCATGTGGCAACAATTATTATTCTCATATGAGATTGAGGATATATGTCCAAAACTGAAACTTCCACCATGATTCATGGCTTTAGTTAGCGGCCCAATGTTCTTCTCTAACAATATGCATGCTCCAATCATTAAGGTGGTAGATCCTTCAGACAAGACGGACATGCATAGCAACTCACATGATATTCAACAAAGAATAGTTGATGGCGTTCCCCGAAGCATGGTTATCGCACAACAAGCAACTTAATAAAAGATAAAGTGCATAAGTACATATTCAATACTACGATAGTTTTTAAGGCTATTTTGTCCCATGAGCTATATATTGCAAAGGTGAATGATGGAATTTTAAAGGTAGCACTCAAGCAATTTACTTTGGAATGGCGGAGAAATACCATGTAGTAGGTAGGTATGGTGGACACAAATGGCATAGTGGTTGGCTCAAGGATTTTGGATGCATGAGAAGTATTCCCTCTCGATACAAGGTTTAGGCTAGCAAGGTTATTTGAAACAAACACAAGGATGAACCGGTGCAGCAAAACTCACATAAAAGACATATTGTAAACATTATAAGACTCTACACCGTGTTCCTTGTTGTTCAAAACTCAATACTAGAATTATCTAGACCTTAGAGAGACCAATTATGCAAACCAAATTTTAGCATGCTCTATGTATTTCTTCACTAATAGGTGCAAAGTATATGATGCAAGAGCTTAAACATGAGCACAACAATTTCCAAGTATCACATTATCCAAGACATTTTACCAATTACTACATGTAGCATTTTTCCAATTCCAACCATATAATAATTTAACGAAGAGGAAACTTCGCCATGAATATTAAAAGCTAAGAACACATGTGTTCATATGAACCAGCGGAGCGTGTCTCTCTCCCACACAAGGATGAACTTATTCAAACAAAAAAAAAACAAAAACATACAGACGCTCCAAGTAAAGTACATAAGATGTGACCGAATAAAAATATAGTTTCAGGGGAGGAACCTGATGATGTTGTCGATGAAGAAGGGGATGCCTTGGGCATCCCCAAGCTTAGACGCTTGAGTCTTCTTAAAATATGCAGGGATGAACCACGGGGGCATCCCCAAGCTTAGAGCTTTCACTCCGCTTGATCATAGTATATCATACTCCTCTCTTGACCCTTGAAAACTTCCTTCACACCAAACTTCAAGCAAACTCATTAGAGGGTTAGTGCATAATCAAAAATTCACATGTTCAGAGGTGACACAATCATTCTTAACACTTCGGACATTGCACATAACTTCTGAAAGTTAATGGAACAAAGAAACTCATTCAACTTAACAAAAGCGGCAATGCGAAATAAAAGGCAGAATCTGTCAAAAATAGAACAGTCCGTAAAGACGAATTTTAAAATGGCACCAGACTTGCTCAAACGGAAAAACTCAAAACTAATGAAAGTTGCGTACATATCCGAGGATCACGCTCGTAAATTGGCAGATTTTTTCGAATTTCCTACGAGAGACTTAGGCCCAGATTCGTGACGAGACAGACCATGCTGTTTCGCGCAGCGTTCCCAAATATAACATCAACTTTAACATAGAAACTTTACTTGGCACAAAAACATGATAAGGAGAGGTTGCTACAGTAGTAAACAACTTCCAAGACTCAACAAAACAAAAATTGCTGTAGTAAAATAAACACATGGGTTATCTCCCAAGAAGTTCTTTCTTTATAGCCATTAAGATGGGCTCAGCAGTTTTAATGATGCACTCGCAAGAAATAGAAGTTGAAGCAAAAGAGAGCATCAAGAGGCAAATTCAAAACACATTTAAGTCTAACATGCTTCCTATGCATAGGAATCTTGTAAATAAACAAGTTCATGAAGAGCAAAGTAACAAGCATAGGAAGATAAAACAAGTGTAGCTTCAAAAATTTCAGCACATAGAGAGGTGTTTTAGTAACATGAAAATTTCTACAACCATATTTTCCTCTCTCATAATAACTTTCAGTAGCATCATGAGCAAAATCAACAATATAACTATCACATAAAGCATTCTTATCATGAGTCTCATGCATAAAATAATTACTACTCCCAACATAAGCATAGTCATTCTTATTAATTGTAGTGGGAGCAAATTCAACAAAGTAGCTATCAAATATAGGAGGTATATTGTAATCATAATCAAATTTAACCTCCATAACAGGTGGTAACAAAAGACTACTATCATTATAATCATCATAAATGGGAGGCAAAGTATCATCAAAGTAAATTTTCTCCTCAATGCTTGGGGGACTAAAAATATCATGCTCATCAAAGCCAGCTTCCCCAAGCTTAGAATTTTCCATAGCATTAGCAACAATAGTGTTCAAAGCATTCATATTAATATGTTCCATGGGTTTTTTAATTTTTGCATCAAACCATCCATGTCTTAAATCAGGAAATAGAATAAAAAGGTCATTGTTGTCCATTATGCCAAACTAGTGTAAACAAGAAACCAAATGTCGCAATTGCAGAGTCTAAAGGAAATAGCTTCGAGCACACACACAATAGCGCCGTGAAAAGTACGTTACACTGGAACCGAAGTATGAGTGCCTTTTACCTTTCCTCCCCGGCAACGGCGCCGGAAAAGTGCTTGATGTCTACGGGTGCTTCTATTCTTGTAGACAGTGTTGGGCCTCCAAGAGCGAGAGGTTTGTAGAACAGCAGACAAGTTTCCCTTAATTAAGTGGATTACCCAAGGTTTATCGAACTCGGGGAGGAAGAGGTCAAAGATATCCCTCTCATGCAACCCTGCAACCACAAAGCAAGAAGTCTCTTGTGTCCCCAACACACCTAATAGGTGCACTAGTTCGGAGAAGAGATAGTGAAATACAAGTGGTATGAATGAATATGAGCAGTAGTACGGCGCCAGAAAATAGCTTGCTGGCGTGCAGTTGATGGTAGTAATATTGTAGGAAGTAAACAAGCAGTAGTAACGCAGCAGTAGTAACTGTTACCACCCGATTTTGGCCAAATCAGGAGTTGGGCCGTAAGTGAAGATGGGCTTGAAGGACGTACACGTGGAGCATCTTCAAAGCGGACTTGCGCTAAGAGTTTGGGCTTAACTGCCCGTGTATCTGTAACATAGTAGATCGCGTTGTAATTTAGATTAAAAAGATAGAGTCTGGCCCGTGCACGGTTAGGTGCACGCCTCAATTAGAAAGTCCCTTGGACTATAAATATGTATCTAGGGTTATCAGAAAAGGAGGACAATCATCGTTCAACCAACACAAATCGGGCGCATCGCCACCCCTTTCTTCGAGGGTTTCTCCCGGGTAAGCACCATGCTCGCCTAGATCGCATCTAGCGATCTAGGCAGATACGCTTATTCGTCAACCTTGTACTTGCTCGTGCCGAAGCCTTGTTGATGGCGAGCAGTACTATTTATCCTTAGGTGTTTAGGGGCTTGCATTGGTGCTTTCACGTGCATATCCGCGTGGCGATGCCGTCCCTCGACACCTAGCTGCCCTTACGTCTATCCGGACGTAAGGGCAGCATCTTGCTTGTTCGTTACTTAGTAGATCCGATCCGTTATAGTTGCTCCTTGCTCCGCAGGGATTAGTTTAATATCCGCATAGTTAGGCCTTACGCTCGGGGTCGGAGGATCCGGTAGTGCGTTAGATGTTGTTCACCGTCCCTGCGAGGGATGTTCCGGGAATCGACGTTATGTTGGTTTTTAGGCCTCTCGTAGGGGTGGTTTGCATCATCTTCCGTAGCTGCTAGGCCCGATCACACGTAGGACGTTCCGGTTATGCGGTGAAAACCCTAAACTGTCGTGGATCGTTTTAGCTTTGTCCTGATCAAGCGGGATCCCCATGCCATTGTAAATCCAACGTGAAACATGGGGCGATCGGCTCCTTGAGCCGATCCACGAGGAAACCCGAGAGCCGATAGGGCTCGTATTTAATGTTTACGTGTCTACCATGCAGGAACAATCGAAGCACTCTAACACCTTCCTGATCGGGTCTAGGTCAGGTGGCACGCCCTAGCAACCGCCAGGACGTGGCTAGAAGATTTGCGGGACGACGCGAGGTGCCAGGGTCCACTAAGCGGCCCTGGGAGCTTCCCGGCTCTTCGTGTTGCTCAGCCATTGCCCGTCGGTGGGTTTTGGAGGGTAACACATTCTGGCACGCCCGGTGGGACAACCTTCTGCAACATCCACGTCAACATCGGCATCCGAGATGGCGGAGGAACAGATCACATACGAGGATCTCCCTCCTGATCATAAGAAGAAGTACGATGAGCTGAAGGCCATCGTTGAAGCCGAACTCATCGGCTCCTTTGAGAAGACCCGTTCGCACGGTATCGGGTTCAAAGGATTCACGCCACAAGGCGTCCTTGACGGGGTAGATCCGTCGCTCCCTTCGGATGAACGTACCGCAGCCCTGCGACAGAAATCAACTACGTGGTGGCCCATTCACCGCATCGGCATTCCGAGAGCCTGGTGAATTCTTTGGAGCGCGTTGCGTTCCGGGTGGTCCAAGAGATCATGGAGCGTCGGTACTCCCCTTCAGGACCTGCTCTAGGGACTCACCAAGGAGAAGTGCAACTCCACACCAGGCCACCATTGCCGTACTCGATGGCAGCTCCACAACAACAAGGTTCACCGGCATACGTTGTCTACGAGGTCGGAGGTGATCCGGGCGACTACCAGTTCTTATATGAGCCGCCCAAGGAGATCCCACACGGATACGTGTGCACGTTTGTGCCGGATTGCAACAACTGGACACAGGCGATCCAGGCTCCAGCAGGAGGGATTGCCGGAGCAGGAGCCATTGTTCCGGCAGGAGGAACGACTGCAGCAGCGGGGAGTTTGGGAGCGGAAGCTGAGAAACAGGCGTGGCTAGCCAAGTATACCACTGCAACAGTCCGAGAAAGCTCAGCTGCCACTACCTCCACCGCAGATCAGATCAGCGCAGATCTTGAGAGATCAGTTCGGCATCTTGCCGAAGAAGAAGATAATCGGCTATTCCAAGCCGTACCCCAATGAGTTCGACCTGATCCCACTACCACCTAAGTACCGGCTTCCGGACTTCAACAAATTCAGTGGGTCAGAAGGGTCTAGCTCCATCGAACACGTGAGCCGATACTTGGCCCAGCTGGGCATGGCTTCGGCATCGGATCAGCTACGGGTGAGGTGCTTCTCGCAATCCCTCACCGGTCCAGCTTTTGGGTGGTACACTTCGCTGCAGCCGAACTCAGTACGATCATGGAAGCAGTTGGAGGAACAATTTCACACCCAATATCATTCAGAAGCTACTGAAGCTGGTATTGCCGAACTAGCACAAGTTCGGCAGAGGCGAGGAGAGACAGTGGCTGAGTACATTCAGCGTTTCAGAACTGTCAAGAACCGATGCTATTCGGTTCATTTAACTGAGAAAGAAGCAGTCGAGCTGGCCGTGGCAGGCCTTGCAGCGTCATTCAAGGATCTGACGTTCCAAGTGGAGTACAACTCGCTGGCGCACTTGGTCAGTCGACTGACCTTATACGAACAGCGCCATCCAGAACTGTACCAGGACAAGTTCAAGCGCGCGATAACCCTGGTCAATGCTGATGAGGATGAAGATTCTGCGGATGATCAGGAAGTTGCGGTGGCCGAGTGGACTCGGACGCCGCATACTGTGTCCTCGCAAATGGGTGAACCCGCCAGGGCCTCCAAGAGGGTTGGACTTTGATGTGAGCAAAACTGAACAGATCTTCGATCTGCTATTAAAAGAGAAGCAGTTGAAGCTCCCTGAAGGCCACAAGATCCCTACGGCGCAGGAGATGAACAAAAGGCCATACTGCAAATGGCATCATACGTTCACTCATGCCACCAACGACTGCAAAGTGTTGCGCGCACAAATTCAGATGGCAATAGAATCAGGCCGATTAACTTTCGGACAGTTTGCCATGAAGGTAGACATGCGTCCGTTTCCGGACGTCAATATGGTGGACCTGAACCACTCCATAAGGGAACCTGGGTTCTCTTTTGACGTCAGTATGGCAGGGTTTGTGATCCGCCATGGCAAAGATAAAGCCGAGAGCAGCCACTGTCGTGGCAAGGATAAAGGGGAGGCCGTTCCACGCGACCGGCCCCAAGGTGATGGTAGATGGTACCTAACCGAGGAGGAGGTGAGAAGCATACGGTATCAGCGCCCACTCTCCGTGCACCTCCTCAACAAATATGAACAGCAGTATGACCGACGTCGACGCTACGACGAAGACGATGAAAAATATCGTCGGTCTAACGCGGAAAACAGGAGGTATCGTCAGCATGACAGGAACAACGACGGGTACGAACGCCACGCTAGAGGGAGGTCAAGGGAGCAAGACAACGTGGATAAGCACTGGAACTGTCCCTTCTTCAAACATTGCTGGGACTCAGGAATGAGCCGATTGCCAACAATCGAGAATTGCCCAGAATGCAAACAGCAAAGGAGAAGGACAAACGAAGTTTCAGTGTTCGAACGTCTAGGACCTCTCCCACAACATAACAAGCGAGCTGAGTCCTCTCAAGAAGAAGACTTCGAGGAGTCAGATGGAGAAGAAGATAGGTATCACCGGCCAAGGTGGTGCCCTGATGGACTCAGCCATTCTCAGAAGCGTAGAGTGCAGCGGCTGCGAAACCTGGAAGAAGCCGAGGCACAGTACCTGTACACGTTGAGAATAGCACGGCCCGATCTGGCCGTGAAAATTCAGCAAACAGCGGAGACGAAGGCGCACCCGCCAAAGAAAGTATGGCGCCCAAAACAGGCGAAAGCCGATGCACAGGCATCGGCTGATGCCGATGCAGAGACATCGGCTGGCACAAACATGGTGTTTATACTCCCGTCGGAGTTTCGCGCTCCAAGCAACGAGGAAGTTTCAGTGGCTCAATTCGACTGCGGTCCACGACCAGTCATCTTTGAAAAGCCACGAGATAGAAGCTACAGGCATCTGAAAGCCCTATACTTGAGGGGTTACATCAACGGGCAGCCTGTCAGCAAGATGTTGGTTGATACCGGAGCGGCAGTCAACATAATGCCGTATTCCATGCTACGTCGTTTGGGGCATTCTAGCGACGATCTGATCAAGACCAACATCACATTAAGTGACTTCAACGGCCAGCCATCAGAAGCGAAAGGTGTTCTGAATGTAGAGCTTACTGTAGGCCGGAAGACCATACCTACTGCGTTCTTCATCGTCGACATCAAAAGAAATTACGCCGTCCTATTAGGAAGGGACTGGATTCATGCTAACTGTTGCATCCCATCTACAATGCACCAATGCATCATACAGTGGGATGGAGATGAAGTGGAAGTCGTTCAGGCGGATGACTCAATCGAGATATCGTTAGCCGCCATGAGTGTGTGGGAAGCGGATAACCAAGAGCCGCTCTCTGGAATCAGTTTAGAGGGTTGTGAGCGCATCGAAGCTTCAAAAAATGGGGTAAGGCTGGTTTTATCCACCGGCCTAACGAGTAGCAGGTCCAAGACATTGGACGTACGTGGCAAGGCCGATCCCCGAGATCGGCCCTCAAAAATGAAAAGCAAAGGGTCTTATCTCCAGCATGCCACGTAGCTATAGTGGAAATCCAAGAAGTTGCAAACCATCGCCAAAGCATTGCAACAGAAAAGGAGGCCGATTCCCGCAATCGGCCAAAAAATTATCATCCGCATCCTTTTGTCGTGTTCAGCATTGATCCAACAGATGCCTGAAGAGCCGATACCATCAATGACTTGACAGAATCGGCTCGGGGGGCACATAGATGGATAAGACACGAGGATACGAAGCTGAGAATGCGTGCCAAACGCCCAGCAGAAAAGCTCAAAGATGGGGGCCGATACGTAAACAGATCGGCCGCAAAAAATCGAAATACAGAAATTTTTGAGCACAGCCGATGCGTAGACATCGACTTAAGAGTTCAAAGCCGATGCGCGGCCATCGACTCAAGGGATACAATTGTTGCAAGCAGAAGCCTAATGGAGCAGTCATCAAGTTACGCAGCAAGGCTCTACTGAAGGAATCCCTCAGTGGAATGGTGGGTGGCTCCATTAGCACATCTTCAAGATCAGCAGCGCCCGCTTAAGCATGCAGATCGGGTTGGGATCATGAGAACAGCCAATGAACATTCAATCGGCTGTGACATTTCCTCCTGGGGTTGGACCAAGGTGATAACTTCATCAAATATCTTCACCAGAAGCTGCATCAGTCTGCCCGAGGTGATGGACCAATCCGAGCAGCAAGGCGCAAGAATGAAGATTCTTAGTTCAAGGGAGCTGCTGATCCTTCCAAAACCGTCCTAGTGCACTGTCTCCTTGGGCGCAAGCTTTCTCGCCCAGTTTGATAAAAAGATGGAGCAGCTCGGGGGACAGCTCACTTTGAAGGTTCTCTACTTTTGAAAGCCGATTTGGTTAGAATCGGCTGACGCTGCACTACAATTGGGAAGCCGATGATGGCCCATGCGGCTGGTACACTTTTATTCTCGCCTTGACTGAGGCTCGGGGGGCAGCTGACCCTGAAGATTCTTCGCTCTGAAGAGCCGATGGTATTGAAATCGGTTGTCTCTGCATCGTAACCATGTGGAAAGGTGGCAAGCTCTTGTAGAGGAAAAACCACCAGGGTTGACAGGAGGAGTTTGAAGAAGGAGCCATCATCGTTGATCAGGCTCTAGACCAGTTTGTTGCTGCAAGGAAACGGAGGCATCACAAGGGAAGTTGTGAGCAAATGGTACCTGTTATACAGGTGTATCAGCTTTGGCGTCAAGGACGAACATCACGATCGGATGATTTTGAAATCTAAAGATCTAGGGGTCTCAAGGCTGCGCGTTGGACCCGTTCGATTGGAAGTTTGGATCTGAATTTCATGGATTGCAAGTTAAACATCTGAGAAGGCGATTGGATCGGCCTGTCTTGCAATTTGTTATAAAAGCTGATGCATTATCATCGGCTCATTGAGCATCAACAAAGGGGAGAATCGGCTAGTCTAATATGGAAGAGATCGACAGAGTCAAATTGGAGAAATTTCTTCATTGATAACCAGATTTCTTACATAGAAGGAGCCGATTGCTCTCAAAAGGAAATTGCTAGGGGATACATTGCCCCGTCTACTACTCCTAGCTCTACCCTATCTAGGGGCCGCTGCTACCCTCGTCGTCATCGCCGCTGTCAGCGCTACTCCCGGCCGGCTCGTCGTCGCTGCTGTAGCGGCCGCCGGCAGGACCTTCATCGTCCACGTTTTCTTCGTCAGCGTCGTCGTCATCGCTGTCGAAGTCGCTGAGATTCCCGGGCCAGGGGCAGTGGCGCTTGGCCGGCGGCTCGTCGGAGGAGCTATCATCCTCCTCCTCCTCCTCCTCCTCCACCTCCTCGGAGGAGGTGACTCCCTCCCAGGGAAGGTCGTCGTCGTCGCTCTCCGTCTCCGCTGCCCCATTGACGAGGCCACGGAGGACGCTCTCCCCGTCGGTCAGGGACTGGTCGTCCTCTGACCAGATGGAGAAGTTGTGGCTCGGCTCGTCCCCGGCCTCGATGGCGCGGCGGATGTTGGCCGCATGGGCCTCTTCCGAGTTCCACTCCGGCGTCGGCTCGCGGAAGGGGGAGGACTGCGTGGAAAGACCCGATGAGGAGGAAGAAGAAGACATGACGGCCGAAGAGGGTTTTTGGAAGTGCTAGTGCGAAGGGGATGAAGAAGGGAACTACAGGAAGTGGCCCAAATAAAAGGGGGGATATAGTGGTTTAATGCCTAAGCAGTTTCCGAGGACGTGGTGCCAGAACTGTCAAATCGTGCAGAGAAGTTGAGAAGGCAAGACGTCATCATGAAGAAAACTGCGACGGTTCTGCCACGACATGACCCTTCGAAGAAGACAGATGGTTTTGCAATTATCATTATCAAAACCAGGGGGGCATGTGTTACCACCCGATTTTGGCCAAATCAGGAGTTGGGCCGTAAGTGAAGATGGGCTTGAAGGACGTACACGTGGAGCATCTTCAAAGCGGACTTGCGCTAAGAGTTTGGGCTTAACCGCCCGTGTATACGTAACATAGTAGATCGCGTTGTAATTTAGATTAAAGAGATAGAGTACGGCCCGTGCACGGTTAGGTGCACGCCTCAGTTAGAAAGTCCCTTGGACTATAAATATGTATCTAGGGTTATCGAGAAAGGAGGACAATCATCGTTCAACCAACACAAATCAGGCGCATCGCCACCCCTTTCTTCGAGGGTTTCTCCCGGGTAAGCACCATGCTTGCCTAGATCGCATCTAGCGATCTAGGCGATATACGTTATTCGTCAACCTTGTACTGCTCGTGCTTGAAGCCTTGTTGATGGCGAGCGGTACTATTTATCCTTAGGTGTTTAGGGGCTTGCATTGGTGCTTTCACGTGCATATCTGCGTGGCGATGCCGTCCCTCGACACCTAGCTGCCCTTACGTCTATCCAGACGTAAGGGCAGCATCTTGCTTGTTCGTTACTTAGTAGATCCGATCCGTTATAGTTGCTCCTTGCTCCGTAGGGATTAGTTTAATATCTGCATAGTTAGGCCTTACTGCTCGGGGTCGGAGGATCCGGTAGTGCGTTAGATGTTGTTCACCGTCCCTGCGAGGGATGTTCCGGGAATCAACGTTATGTTGGTTTTTAGGCCTCTCGTAGGGGTGGTTTGCATCATCTTCCGTAGCTGCTAGGCCCGATCACACGTAGGACGTTCCGGTTATGCGGTGAAAACCCTAAGCTGTCGTGGATCGTTTTAGCTTTGTCCTGATCAAGCGGGATCCCCATGCCATTGTAAATCCAACGTGAAACATGGGGCGATCGGCTCCTTGAGCCGATCCACGAGAAACTCGAGAGCCGATAGGGCTCGTATTTAATGTTTACGTGTCTACCATGCGGGAACAATCGAAGCACTCTAACACCTTCCCGATCGGGTCTAGGTCGGGTGGCACGCCCTAGCAACCGCCGGGACGTGGCTAGAAGATTTGCGGGATGACGCGAGGTGCCGGGGTCCACTAAGCGGCCACGGGAGCTTCCCGGCTCTTCGTGTTGCTCAGCCATTGCCCGTCGGTGGGTTTTGGAGGGTAACGATAGCAGCGATAAAAACGAGTAAACAAGCGGCGATAGCGATATTTAGGAACAAGGCCTAGGGAATAGACTTTCACTAGTGGACACTCTCAACTTTGATCACATAACGAGAATAGATAAATGCATACTCTACACTCTCTTGTTGGATGATGAACACATTGCGTAGGATTACACGAACCCTCAATGCCGGAGTTAACAAGCTCCACAATTCAATGTTCATATTTAAGTAACCTTAGAGTGTAAGATAGATCAATACGACCAAACCAAGTACTAACGTAGCATGCACACTTGTCACCTTCATGCTTATGTAGGAGGAATAATACACATCAATACTATCATAGCAATAGTTAACTTCGCAATCTACAAGAGATCATGATCATAGCATAAACCAAGTACTAACACGGATGCACACACTTGTCACCATTACATCGTGCGGGAGGAATAAAACTACTTTAATAACATTGCTAGAGTAGCACATAGATAAATTGTGATACAAAACACATTGCAATCATAAAGAGATATAAATAAGCACTTCACTATGCCATTCATAACAGTGAATAAGTATTCCGTGAAATATAGCCTAAGAGACCCACACGGTGCACACACTTGTCACCTTTACACACGTGGGACAAGGAGTCTCCGGAGATCACATAAGTAAAACTCACTTGACTAGCACAATGACATCTAGATTACAAGCATCATCATATGAATCTCAATCATGTAAGGCAGCTCATGAGATTATTGTATTGAAGTACATAGGAGAGAGATGAACCACATAGCTACCGGTACAGCCCCGAGCCTCGATGGAGAACTACTCCCTCTTCATGGGAGCAGCAGCGGTGATGAAGATGGCGGTGGAGATGGCAGCGGTGTCGATGGAGGAGCCTTCCGGGGGCACTTCCCCGTCCGGCAGGGTGCCGGAACGAGAGACTCCTGTCCCCCGGATCTTGGCTTCGCGATGGCGGCGGCTGCGGAAGGTTTCGCGTACCGTGGCTTCTTCCGTAAGGGTTTTTAGGTCAGGGACCTTATATAGGCGAAAGGGCAGCCTCGGAGGGGCGACGAGGCGGCGACACCATAGGCTGGCGCGGCCGGGGCCCGAGCCGCGCCACCCTATCATCACGGGGCCCACAGGGCCCTCCTGCGCGACTCTCGGGTGTTCGGATGCTTCGGGCAAAATAGGAACACTGGACGTTGATTTCGTCCAATTCCGAGAATATTTCGTTACTAGGATTTACGAAACCAAAAACAGCGGAAAACGAGAAGCGGCACTTCGGCATCTTGTTAATAGGTTAGTTCCAGAAAATGCACGAATATGACATAAAGTGTGCATAAAACATGTAGATATCATCAATAATGTGGCATGGAACATAAGAAATTATCGATACGTTGGAGACGTATCAGTCTTCTGTCGCTCATCTCAAAAAGTGGTAAACCAACGAAAATTAGATAATAACCTGGGGCATATGCACAAAAATTGGCAGCTCAAAATTCCGCTATGGATATTTTTACGAATTTTTATGGTGATAACATAGAATTTGTTTTCCGGACAGCAACTTCCCCAAGTCTTACTTTCTTCCTATTAGAGATTATTCTTGGGACAAAAACGAAATAAAATGATAAGAAGAGGTTATTACAGAGGTAACAAATTCCAAGACTCAACATAAAAAAATTACAAAAATAAAACAATGGGTTGTCTCCCATAAACGTTTTTCTTTAATGCCTTTAAGCTAGGCGCAGTAGTTTGAGAAGATGCTCACATAAGAAAAATGAATTACAGTAAAAGAGATCATCAAGAAGCAAATATGAAACAAATTTAGCTCTAACCCACTTCCTATAAATAGGAATCTTGTAAAAAAAAATCAAAGAATCAAATAGTAACAAGCATAGGAAAGCAAAACAGGTGCAACTTCAAAATTTTCAGCATATAGAGAGGTGTTTTAGTACCATGAAAACTTCTACAATCATATTTCCCTCTCTCATAATAACTTTCAGTAGCATCATGAATAAACTCAACAATATAACTATCATATAACACATTCTTATCATGAGCCACATACATAAAAATAATTACTCCCCACATAAGCATAGTTATTCTTATTAATTGTAGTGGGAGCAAATTCAACAAAATAGCTATCATTATTATTCTCATCATAGTAATCATCAAATTTAGAAGGCATATTGTAATCATAATTAACTTTCTCCTCAATAGTAGGTGGACTGAAAATAACATAATCATCGTTGTAATCATCATATATTGGAGGCATTGTATTATCATAGCAAATTTCCTCCTCAAAAGCTGGGGAACTAAAAAGATAATTTTCATAGAAACTAGCTTCCCCAAGCTTAGACTTTTCCATAGCACTAGCAATAATGGTGTTCAAAGAATTCAAACTAATAACATTGCTACCAGCATGCAAGTAAAGTTCCATAGGTTTTTTAATTTTCTCTTCAAACACCTCCCTAACTCAAGATAAATACTATAAAGCTCTCTAATTTTTTTGTTATTTTCCATTAAGCCTAACTAGTGAAAATAAAAAAAGAAACAAAAAGATATAATTGCAGAGGAAATAACTTCGAGCACTCACTAGCAACTAAAAGACTTAGTAGCCAACGGATGTGAGTATCTTTGACCTTACCTCCCGGGCAACGGCGCCAGAAAAGAGCTTGATGTCTACGCACGCTTCTATTTTTGTAGACAGTGTTGGGCCTCCAAGTGCAGAGGTTTGTAGAACAGCAGCAAGTTTCTCTTAAGTGGATCACCCAAGGTTTATCGAACTCAGGGAGGTAGATGTCAAAGATATCCCTCTCAAGCAACCCTGAAATTACGATACAACAAGTCTCTTGTGTCCCCAACACACCCAATAATACACTTGTCAGATGTATAGGTGCACTAGTTCGGCGAAGAGTAGTAAAATGCAAATGATATGGATGAATATGAGTGGTGATAACAATCTAAAATAAATATGGAAGTAAGTAAACATGCAATAAAACAGTAAATAAACGGTGATTCAATGTTTGAAAAAGAAGGCCTAGGGATCATACTTTCAGTAGTGGTCACTCTCAACAATGATATCATAAAGGAATATAAATATAAGCACTTCACTATGCTACTCTGAACTACTCTGCGGCTGGATAACGAATACTAATTCACCGTGTAGGGCTGCAAAAGCAAACCTTACATATGTATTCCCAAGTACTAATGAACACCCCGCGCTGCACTTTGATCATTCATAGGAGGTACTAACACACCACAATTTCATAGAGGCATTCAACTCAAATCATAATTCAGTGAACAAGTATTCTGTGAAATATAGCCTAAGAGACCCACACGGTGCGCTGATACGCGTAGATGCACACGTCCGTTGGGAACCCCAAGTGGAAGGTATGATGCGTATAGAAGCAAGTTTCCCTCAGTATGAAACCAAGGTTTAATCGAACCAGTAGGAGCCAAGAAGCACGTTGAAGGTTGATGGTGGCGAAATGTGATGCGGCGCAACAACAGGGATTCCGGCGCCAACGTGGAATCGGCACAACAAAACCAAAGTACTTTGCCCCAACGAAACAGTGAGGTTGTCAATCTCACCGGCTTGCTGTAACAAAGGATTAAGCGTATCGAGTGGAAGATGATTGTTTGCAAGAAAATAGTAAAACACAATTGCGGTAGATTGTATGCTATGTAAAGAATAGGATCGGGGTCCACGAGTTCACTAGAGGTGTCTCTCCCATAAGATAAAAGCATGTTGGGTAAACAAATTACGAGTCGGGCAATTGACAAATAGAGAAGGGCATAACAATGCATGTACATGATATGATAAATATAGTGAGATTTAATCCGGGCATTACGACAAAGTACATAGACCGCCATCCAAGCTGCATCTATGCCTAAAAAGTCCACCTTCGGGTTATCATCCGAACCCCATTCGGTATTAAGTTGCAAAGCAACAGACAATTGCATTAAGTATGGTGCGTAATGTAATCGACAACTACATCCTTAGACATAGAATCAATGTTTTATCCCTAGTGGCAACAGCACATCACAACCTTAGAACTTTACGTCCATCGTCCCGAGTGTCAATGAAGGCATGAACCCACTATCGAGCATAAATACTCCCTCTTGGAGTTAAGAGTACAAACTTGGCCAGAGCCTCTACTAATAACGGAGAGCATGCAAGATCATAAACAACACATAAACAATAGATTGATAATCACCATAACATAGTATTCTCTATCCATCGGATCCCGACAAACACAACATATAGAATTACAGATAGATGATCTTGATCATGTTAGGCAGCTCACAAGATCCAACAATGAAGCACAATTAGGAGAAGACGACCATCTAGCTACTGCTATGGACCCATAGTCCGGGGGTGAACTACTCACTCATCACTCCGGAGGCGATCATGGCGATGAAGAGTCCTCCGGGAGATGAATCCCTCTCCGGCGGGGTGCCGGAGGCGATCTCTGAATCCCCCGAGATGGGATTCGCGGCGGCGGCGTCTCTGGAAGGTTTTCCGTATCGTGGCTCTCGGTACTGGGGGTTTCGCGACGGAGGCTTTAAGTAGGCGGAAGGGTAGGTCAGGGGGGCTGACGAGGGGCCCACACCATAGGGCGGCGCGGGCCCCCCTCTGGCCGCGCGGCCCTATGGTGGCGGCGCCTCGTCGCCCCACTTCGTTATCTCTTCGGTCTTATGGAAGCTCCGTGCAAAAATAGGACCCTGGGCTGTGATTTCGTCCAATTCGAGAATATTTCCTTACTAGGATTTACGAAACCAAAAACAGCGAGAAACGACAGCTGGCTCTTCGGCATCTTGTTAATAGGTTAGTTCTAGAAAATGCGTAAATACGACATATAATGTGCATAAAACATGTAGGTATCATCAATAAAGTAGCATGGAACATAAGAAATTATCGATACGTTGGAGACGTATCGGCATCCCCAAGCTTAGTTACTGCTCGTCCCGAGCGAGGTAAAATGATAACAAAGATAATTTCTGAAGTGACATGCCATCATAATCTTGATCATACTATTTGTAAACATATGTAATGAATGCAGCGATCAAAACAAAGGTAATGACATGAGTAAACAAGTGAATCATATAGCAAAGACTTTTCATGAATAGTACTTCAAGACAAGCATCAATAAGTCTTGCATAAGAGTTAACTCATTAAAGCAATAAATCAAAGTAAAGGTATTGAAGCAACACAAAGGAAGATTAAGTTTCAGCGGTTGCTTTCAACTTATAACATGTATATCTCATGGATAGTGTCAACATAAAGTAGTATAACAAGTGCAATATGCAAGTATGTAGGAATCAGTGCACAGTTCACACAAGTGTTTGCTTCTTGAGGTGGAGGGAGATAGGTAAACTGACTCAACAATAAAAGTAAAAGAAAGGTCCTTCAAAGAGGAAAGCATCGATTGCTGTATTTGTGCTAGAGCTTTTATTTTGAAAACATGAAACAATTTTGTCAACGGTAGTAATAAAGCATATGAGTTATGTAAATTATATCTTACAAGTTGCAAGCCTCATGCATAGTATACTAATAGTGCCCGCACCTCGTCCTACTTAGCTTGGACTACCGGATCTTTGCATGCCATGTTTGAACCAAGTGTCACAAAGGGTACCTCCATGCCGCACTGTACAAAGGTCTAAGGAGAATGCTCGCATTTTGGATTTCTCGCTTTTGATTATTCTCAACTTAGACATCCATACCGGGACAACATGGACAACGGATAATGGACTCCTCTTAAATGCATAAGCATGTAGCAACAATTATTATTCTCATATGAGATTGAGGATATATGTCCAAAACTGAAACTTCAACCATGATTCATGGCTTTAGTTAGCGGCCCAATGTTCTTCTCTAACAATTTTGCATGCTCCAACCACTAAGGTGATAGATCCTTCAGACAAGACGGACATGCATAGCAACTCACATGATATTCAACAATAGTTGATGGCGTTCCCCAGAAGCATGGTTATCGCACAACAAGCAACTTAATAAAAGATAAAGTGCATAAGTACATATTCAATACTACGATAGTTTTTAAGGCTATTTTGTCCCATGAGCTATATATTGCAAAGGTGAATGATGGAATTTTAAAGGTAGCACTCAAGAAATTTACTTTGGAATGGCGGAGAAATACCATGTGGTAGGTAGGTATGGTGGACACGAATGGCATAGTAGTTGGCTCAAGGATTTTGGATGCATGAGAAGTATTCCCTCTCGATACAAGGTTTAGGCTAGCAAGGTTATTTGAAGCAAACTCAAGGATGAACCGGTGCAGCAAAACTCACATAAAAGACATATTATAAACATTATAAGACTCTACACCGTCTTCCTTGTTGTTCAAAACTCAATACTAGATATTATCTAGACCTTAGAGAGACCAAATATGCAAATCAAATTTTAGCAAGCTCTATGTATTTCTTCATTAATGGGTGCAAAGCATATGATGCAAGAGCTTAAACATGAGCACAACAATTGCCAAGTATCACATTATCCAAGACATTTTAGAATTACTACATGTAGCATTTTCCAATTCCAACCATATAACAATTTAACGAAGAAGAAACTTCGCCTTGAACATTATGAGTAAAGCCTAAGGACATATTTGTCCATATGCAACAGCGGAGCGTGTATCTCTCCCACAAAGTGAATGCTAGGATCCATTTTATTCAAACAAAAACAAAAACAAAAACAAACCGACGCTCCAAGTAAAGAACACAAGATGTGATTGAATAAAAATATAGTTTCAGGGGAGGAACTTGATGATGTTGTCGATGAAGAAGGGGATGCCTTGGGCATCCCCAAGCTTAGACGCTTGAGTCTTCTTAAAATATGCAGGGGTGAACCACGGGGGCATCCCCAAGCTTAGAGCTTTCACTCCTCTTGATCATAGTATATCATACTCCTCTCTTGACCCTTGAAAACTTCCTTCACACCAAACTTCAAGCAAACTCATTAGAGGGTTAGTGCACAATTAATAATTCACATATTCAGAGGTGACACAAACATTCTTTACACTTCTGGACATTGCATAAAGCTACTGGACATTAATGGATCAAAGAAATAAATCCAACATAGCAAAAGAGGCAATGCGAAATAAAAGGCAGAATCTGTCAAAAACAGAACAGTCCGTAAAGACGAATTTAAAGATGGCACCAGACTTGCTCAAATGGAAAAACTCAAAACTAATGAAAGTTGCGTACATATCTGAGGATCACGCTCGTAAATTGGCAGATTTTTTCGAATTTTCTACAGAGGCCTGTGCCCAGATTCGTGACAGACAGCAATGCTGTTTCTGCGCAGCGATCCCAAATATAACATCAACTTTGACATAGAAACTTTACTTGGCACAAAAACATGATAAGGAGAGGTTGCTACAGTAGTAAACAACTTCCAAGACTCAAATATAAAACAAAGTACTGTAGTAAAAACATGGGTTGTCTCCCATAAGCGCTTTTCTTTAACGCCTTTCAGCTAGGCGCAGAAAGTGCAAATCAAGTATTATCGGATGGTGGTGCATCATCCTTACCTTGGGCTTTATCCTTACCTTTCTTGTTGTTTTCCTTTCTCTTTGATTTAGGAAATGTATGATTTCCCCCTGGTATAGAGGTGAAATCCAAGATTCCTTCTCCCACATCTATGACTGCTCCCAATAGTTTTAGCAGGGATCTTCCGAGTGTGACCTTTCTTGTCCCTACACATTCAATAACAAGATAATCAATGGATATTGTTCTTCCAAGAATGGTCGTATGCACACCTGCGGCTATTCCCTTAGGAATTATAACAGAATTATCAATGAGAGTTATTTCTTCTCCTCCTTCATCAACTCCCCATAGTTTCAAAGATTTATAAATGCTCTCAGGCATAAGGCAAAATTCAGACATAATATCACAGTTGGCACGAAGAGTTTGATCACCAATAACAATTTTAACAGTAGGATCCCATAATGAAGGTTTAGAGTTCACTAAAACTTGTTCAAGACGATTACGAACACAGTGATAGTTGTCATTCAAGCGAGATGTACTTATCTCGAGATTGTTCAATCTATTATAAATGCTAATAAGGGCTGAATCAAAGTTATTAGCTGAATCATGTGATGCAACCAATTTCTTTATGGCATTAAAAGCTTGATCCCCATTACAATGAAGGAAATCTCCTCCTACTAAAGCATCCAAAGCATATCTATAACGAATCATAAGACCAAAATAAAAATTACTAAGGAGCAAACTTAGAGTCATTTGAGGTTCAGTTTTAAGATAAGAAGTAAAAATTCTAGACCAAGCATCTTTAAAACTTTCCTCATCCCCTTGTTTAAAAGTAAAAACTAATTCCTCAGGTGAAGAAGTAACAGGTGTAGAGCTAGACATGGTAGTAAAAGTAAACTAGATAAAGTAAATGCAAGTAATTAATTTTTTTGTGTTTTTGATATAGAGAGCAAGACAGTAAATAAAGTAAAACTAGCAACTAATTTTTTTGTGTTTTGTTTAGGTGCAGCAAACAAAGTAGTAAATAAAATAAAGCAAGACAAAAACAAAGTAAAGAGATTGAGAAGTGGAGACTCCCCTTGCAGCGTGTCTTGATCTCCCCGGCAACGGCGCCGGAAATTTAGCTTGATACGCGTAGATGCACACGTCCGTTGGGAACCCCAAGTGGAAGGTATGATGCGTATAGAAGCAAGTTTCCCTCGAGTATGAAACCAAGGTTTAATCGAACCAGTAGGAGCCAAGAAGCACGTTGAAGGTTGATGGTGGCGAAATGTGATGCGGCGCAACAACGGGGATTCCGGCGCCAACGTGGAATCTGCACAACAAAACCAAAGTACTTTGCCCCAACGAAACAGTGAGGTTGTCAATCTCACCGGCTTGCTTGTAACAAAGGATTAAGCGTATCGAGTGGAAGATGATTGTTTGCAAGAAAATAGTAAAACACAATTGCGGTAGATTGTATGCTATGTAAAGAATAGGACCGGGGTCCACGGTTCACTAGAGGTGTCTCTCCCATAAGATAAAAGCATGTTGGGTAAACAAATTACGGTCGGGCAATTGACAAATAGAGAAGGGCATAACAATGCATGTACATGATATGATAAATATAGTGAGATTTAATCCGGGCATTACGACAAAGTACATAGACCGCCATCCAACTGCATCTATGCCTAAAAAGTCCACCTTCGAGGTTATCATCCGAACCCCATTCGGTATTAAGTTGCAAAGCAACAGACAATTGCATTAAGTATGGTGCGTAATGTAATCGACAACTACATCCTTAGACATAGAATCAATGTTTTATCCCTAGTGGCAACAGACACATCACAACCTTAGAACTTTACGTCATTGTCCCAGGTGTCAATGAAGGCATGAACCCACTATCGAGCATAAATACTCCCTCTTGGAGTTAAGAGTACAAACTTGGCCGAGCCTCTACTAATAACGGAGAGCATGCAAGATCATAAACAACACATAAACAATAGATTGATAATCACCATAACATAGTATTCTCTATCCATCGGATCCCGACAAACACAACATATAGAATTACAGATAGATGATCTTGATCATGTTAGGCAGCTCACAAGATCCAACAATGAAGCACAATTAGGAGAAGACGACCATCTAGCTACTGCTATGGACCCATAGTCCAGGGGTGAACTACTCACTCATCACTCCGGAGGCGATCATGGCGATGAAGAGTCCTCCGGGAGATGAATCCCCTCTCCGGCAGGGTGCCGGAGGCGATCTCTGAATCCCCCGAGATGGGATTCGCGGCGGCGGCGTCTCTGGAAGGTTTTCCGTATCGTGGCTCTCGGTACTGGGGGTTTCGCGACGGAGGCTTTAAGTAGGCGGAAGGGTAGGTCAGGGGGCTGACGAGGGGCCCACACCATAGGGCGGCGCGGGCCCCCTGCGGCGCGCGGCCCTATGGTGGCGGCGCCTCGTCGCCCCACTTCGTTATCTCTTCGGTCTTCTGGAAGCTCCGTGCAAAAATAGGACCCCGGGCGGTGATTTCGTCCAATTCCGAGAATATTTCCTTACTAGGATTTCTGAAACCAAAAACAGCGAGAAAACAGCAACTAGCTCTTCGGCATCTTGTTAATAGGTTAGTTCCAGAAAATGCGTAAATACGACATATAATGTGCATAAAACATGTAGGTATCATCAATAAAGTAGCATGGAACATAAGAAATTATCGATACGTTGGAGACGTATCATGCGCACACTCCATCTTTATACACGTGGGATAAGGAGTCTCCGGAGATCACATAAGTAAAATCCACTTGAATAGCATAACGACATCTAGATTAAAAAAGCTCATGGTCACATAAAGATCACACCATGGGAGAGAGAGACATACCACATAGCTACCGGTAGAGCCCTCAGCCTCGGGGGAGAACTACTCCCTCCTCATCATGGGAGTCAGCAACAACGATGGAGATGGCAGTGGAGTCAAAGGAGATGGCTCCGGGGGCAATTCCCCGTCTCGGCAGGGTGCCGGAACAGAGACTTCTGTCCCCCAAATCTTGTCTGCGACAGCGGCTGAGCTACGAAACTTTTTGTGGGAGGAGGGTTGTATATTTAGGGTTTTTGCGCCGGGAGCTTTATATAGGCGGAAGGGCGAGGTCGGTGGAGGCCAACTTGTCAACACCCGGATTTGTAAGTCTAGATGCCTATTATGCCATACATCGCAATCCCAGGATGATTGTTGTTGCGAGACATAATAGTTGATATCATACAGTCATCATTTATTACAAACCATAGTCATCTTACAAAAGTAGATCACATGATCCAATATTATAATAATAGTTGATCTATTGATCAACGAACATCACAAATAGCGGAAGCGTAATAGTAGTGGCTATCTAATCCACAGTCCAACGCTTGACGTTAGAAGAACTCCTAGTTGTTGTAGACGTCCTGCTGGCCGTCATCTTCATACTGCTGCTCCTCTTCATAGTCTGGCCATTTGAATAGCCAGGGACACAGTCGTGAGTACTTTTAAAGTACTCGCAAACTAATACTAATGTGAGTACTTATGAATTTTAGTCAAGGGGTGCTAAGCTCTAGGGTTATTTGCATAAAGCCAATTTTAGTTCATAAGCAATTAGTAAAAGACTCTTCATTTGCAAACTAACTCAAGTGGGAACATTAGTGTCATTCCCACAACTCAGTTGTGATTCAATTCGAATTCACCATTCAATTCATCATTCCTTTTTAAGAAAACATCTGACAACGGAACAGTATGGCCTTTCCAATCGTCCGTAACCGTGGACACGGCTATTCGAATAGGTTTACACTCTGCAGAGGTTTTACTCTTGTGCCACAACATTTGAGTACATCCGTCAGGGATAACCCTGAATAATCGTAACTCAGTACGCGGATCATCAACCATAACCTTTCACTTACATACCCTAGTATAGGCACCTCTCCCCATGAGCTTGGCCTCCCAGTGAAGACAAACCGTCAGCCTGGGAACTGCACAGGGCTTGGGCCGGACATTCACCTCATTTCACATCATTTCACATCATTTCACATCATTTCACTTTCAACGGAGGCAGCCTAGGCATAACCCCTATGACGCTTGTTTAGAGGGAACCCATACTAAGATGCATAAACTTCCAGTTAAGCCCTACCCATAATCCAGTATTGTGGGGGTACTAAATAATTGGAATGGTATCACATCCGAACCCAACCATCAGTTTTTATCAATTTCATCAAGTCATTCAAGTCACATTCACCTTCAAAATCTTTCAAAGTCATTTCATTTCAAGTCCCATCTAGAGTAGTCAGTTTTATTTGTTTAGCACTAGCAACTAGTCATGAGGGGTGCTATCTATCTTTGATTGCTCTAGGCTAAATTTGATTCTTTTGAGTTACTCCATATCTAGACCAAGTGAATCATGAATCAAAAAGTAAAATTTGATAATCAAAACTTGTAAGGTAAAAACTTGGGAATGGGATCATGAAGCATAAATTAAGAGGTGAGTGTGCCTTGCTCTGTTAGAGCTTTGCACTTTGCAAAAATATTAGCTTGCCTTGGTTGGTGTACTGATCAAAGTGGTCTTCTTTTTCCTGGAAGTAGACCTCCTCCTCCTCCTGGTACTCCTCGGTACTAGCGTCTAAAAACAGATACGAGGTACACAATCACCAAACAATGCTTAAGGGCTAGACTAAGCACACAATTGGTTCACACAAGCTATTCTAGCATCACCACATGATTAGCATGTTGGTTGACTTTGTTTTCTTTTTAAAGAAAAATAATTTCCTCTCATTACAAATATTGATTAGGTTTTCTATTTAGTTCTTTGAAAAATAATTTCCTCTCATTGAATCTTGTTAAGATTTAATCTCCTCAAATAATAATAGATGAACCTATGTTGACCAAGGTCAACTCTTCATAATCATCATTTGAGGAAAATGATTTAAATGAGGTGCTACACCTCATGCAATTTAACACTACCATACTCATAATTTAATGTAACCAAATCATTCAAGATGAGATTATGTAGACCATGGTCACTACCTCATTTTGAGTTATTTGAGACAAGATTTAATTGAGAGAATATCTCCCATATGATTTAATAAATATTTTTGGATAATTTAAATGGACTAGAAATAGCCATAGAGCCATTATTTAATCTAGACCATGATCATACAAACAACTATGTCATATTTTTACATATTCAGATAGACAATATGAAATTTGATTTTTGAGAGTTGGAATCAACTCAAAAGTATTTTTGGTTGATTTTTAATAAATGTTTGAAGTTTGAAAAGTCCCTGCCTTGTTATTTTTATCATATTAATTATACAATGAATCTAGGGTTGAGACCAGTGTAGTTGTTTAGATAATTTTCTAAGCTTTCCAAATATATAAAATTTGTTAAATTTGGCTAAGTAGATTTATTCCTATTTAAATTTGAATATGGAACCAGTAAGCAAATTCATTAATTCGAAATATTTGAATTTGAATACTTGGGCTTAGGCGGGAAAGCATGTTGGGCTACACAGAGAAAACAGAATGGGCCGGCCCAGCAGTGTGGCTCGCACACGCGGGCCGTCTGACGCTGGGACCCACTTGTCAGCGGGTCATAACGACCGAAACGGTATGTTTCAAAGAGGGCCGCACGATTAGAATCGGATCGAACGGCGCACATCTGTCGTCATCTCCGGCGAGAGAGGGTTACTGGCGCGGCGAGAGGAGGGGTTCGGCGGCTCACCAGCGGCGCAGCGATCATCGGCGAGGTGATGCGGTGGCGTTGTGGACGACGACGAAGCTCCTGGTACTGGCGACGTCTCATGGGGCGGCTCCAATCGACGGCGAGCTTCCGCGACGGCTCACGGGCTCCGGTGATGCAATTGGGCGGCGCTGGTGGCTAATGTGGAGTGGCGAGTGGACGAGGAGAGTCAGAGAGGAGAGCGGAAGGTGCTGGTGTGGATGAATTGAGCGAGGAGGGGCTGCTTTTATAGCGGTTGGGCGAGGCCGATGACATAGGCATCCCCAATGGGCCTGCCAAAGATGGTACCCGGGGTTTACTGAAGGCCCGCTACTCGAAGAATAAGAAGATTCGGAAGACCAAGATATATTAAGGAAAGCTAGAATTGTAATAGAAAGTGTTATTTGTAATCTGACTGGATGAGTTAGAGACCGTTCCGAACTCTGTAACTTGTATGAAACGAAACCCTCGGCTCCACCTCCTATATAAGGGGGAGTCGAAGGACAAAGAAAGGATCGAATCTACTGTCAACACAGCCCTAGTTTTCATAATCGCCGAGTACTTTTCGCCTAAACCTTCGAGATCTACTTGCCCTCTACTTCTAGCAAAACCCTAGTCTACAATCTGTAGGCATTGACAAGTTAATCCTTCGTCAATTGGCGCCGTCTGTGGGAATTAGAGGCTGCAAGGATCTGATCTCGATGGCACGCTCAAGATCTTCGACTTCGTCCACAGGAAGCAACGCGATGGATCGAGGTAACAAGGAAAAAACTGATCTATTCAATTTTATTCCTCACCCGCCCTCCCGTATGGATGCATGTGCCTATCTGGAGGAGCCCATCATCATGACGTTCGGAGAATTCCGATTTGGCGTCAACAAAGAAGGATCCTACCGTCTCGAAGTTCCGATCTCGTCGGAATTTTCAGCGGTCAAATCTAACTTTTCGTCGAGTGACGAGGAGTTTTCGTCGACACGCTTTGTCGACAGCAAGGCAGGCGGAAAGCTCGCCAAGATCTTCAGCAACACATCCTTCGAGTCGTCTGCGGACTCCTTTATAAGCAGCGACTCCGACAGCATCGACAGCTTCAACTTCATCGACAAGTCTGCTGCCATTGGAAAGGTCTTCACCACTCTATATGATGGTGTCACCAATCCTGATAAAAATCAATGTGCAAAATATCATCAGATTTATGTGATAGAAGGGGCAGGCACATCAGACCCGCAAACATCAGAGGCTTTCGACGAATTGGGAAATCCATACGTCGATCCCGCTGATCTCAGACATGGCTTAGGCACCAAATATCCTGGATCTACAACTCGCGCAAGAGTACAGCTCCCACAAGAAGCGTGGGATAGGGCTGCGAGGGCCATGGACGGTTCAGAACCTATGACCACCACTGCTACCGTACAAGAACTTCAAGCATATCAATATAGACTTGCTCGAGTAAGCAGAGAGTTGGAAAAACAGACAGCATCACTAAATAGAAGAAAGGAGGCAGCCTCCGTATCAAGCAGACGTCGAGCAGATTTAAGTCGACAATCAGGAAATTTGGGAGATAGTCACAGAGAGGCTCGAAGGAGAGCCCAATCTCGTCTGCAAAACATACCTGAAGCAGAAAGAGGAAATATAATTCAAAATCTCGACATGTCCTTTATGTCGATTGATGAAAGGGGAAATATCATTCCAAAAACGCCAGAGGCAGGTTACATGGCGACACAGGCGTATATCTTGGCGTCCAGACCACCTCCTGGGGACCCGAGAGAACCATTGTTCAACATGGCAATGGCTGGAGTAGGGGTTATGGGAACAGCGTTTGCAACAACGCCTCCCGAAGAAAATCCCAGACAAAATAGTCCACGACCCACCGCAGCAGTTCAAGACCCACCAAGAGCAAGTGGAGCAAGAGATACAGCAGTCCAAGTAAGAGTGGACAGAGCGCGACAAGAAAGAAGGGAGCGTCAGCACTCGCCAGAGCTTGCCGACGAAGATATGTGTGGGCTCCCATGCTTTACGAGAAGAGTGCGAAAAACTCGAGTCCCAAAAGGGTTCAAGTTACCCGAGAATTTCAAGAAGTTCGACGGCCTGCAAGATCCCGAGGATTGGCTCGTGGATTATCTCGAGATGGTAAAACTGGTAGGAGGAACCAGAGCAACAGCTATGCAAAGTATCCAAGTTCACCTGAGTGGTGCCGCAAGATCTTGGATAAAGAAACTACCACTGAACTCCATCGACAGCTGGGAAACCTTTGAGGACATCTTCGTGAAAAACTTCAGATCCACCTGCAAGAAACCTGCGTCGTTGGAAGAATTACGGGCGTGTCGACAAAAACATGATGAGTCGATGAGAAAATATATACAGCGGTGGAACATTATTAAGAACTCGGCAGAAGACATATCTGACGAGAGGGCAATAGATGCGTTCGTGGCAGGAATCCGACGAGCAGACTTCGTCGAGGACTTGGGAAGAACTAATCCCAAGACAATCTCAGCGTTGATGGAAATCGCTAATAAATGGGCAGATGGAGAAGACGCAATATACAACAAGCGACACAGGTCGCCAGAGGAAGATCGTAGTCGAAATTATCAAAATAGAAGGCGATTTTCTCGCCAGTTCTACAACAACGATGCTCCCGGCCACATATCGGCTGGTTTTCGGGGAAATCCTGGAGGAAATAGTCGAGATGATTATCAAAGGAGCAACGAGCAACAAGGCGACAATAGAGGTGATTTTCGCGGCAACAGACAAAATAGTGGACCAAGGATTCAAAGACCTTATGTGTCTCCTGAAGAAATGATGAACGGTCCGTGTCAAATGCACTTTTACCTCGACAACAATGGAAAGAGACAGTCAGGACATCTACAAAAAGACTGCCGCAATTTTCAAGCAATGTTGAGAGCCGCAGGAATTGCAAACAGAGAAGCCATGCACAGAAATCCTCAGGGACCAAGGAGTGAGATCCACCTCCCACCTCCTCCTGCAATTACCGATGAAAATCGACACCAGCTCAGAATAGCGGCAGCACCACAACCACCCCCATATGTCGATCCCAATTCCAATGGCGCAGTTCTGATGATTCAGAAAGCTAGGCCATCCAACGAGGCGCGAAGGTTATATCTCGACAAGTGTTTATGGCAGAAAAGATGCCTCCACCAACAGTCGAGTACCTAAATTGGTCAGGGCAAGACATTGGCTTCACAATCGCGGATCATCCGCAGCAGGTTCCTCGACCAGGACAATCAGCACTTATTCTACCCGCAGTAATTGCTGGGTTCGACGTGTCGCGAGTTTTCATAGATGGCGGCAGCAGTTTAAACCTTATGTATGCAGACACATTGAGGAAGATGAACATATCCCTAGCAAACTTGAAACCAACTGACACGCGCTTTCACGGGATCACACCAGAGAAGCCAAGTTACCCATTGGGCAAGATCAACCTCGACGTTCAGTTTGGAACCCGAGAAAACTACAGGATAGAGAACCTGGAGTTTGAAGTTGTGGATTTTCCGTCGCAATACCACGCTTTGTTGGGACGACCAGCGTATGCAAGGTTCATGGCAGTGCCGCATTATACATATCTGTTGTGGAGGTTGCCTGGGCCCAAGGGACCTATCACAATCAAAGGAAGCTTCGCACTGTCCGATAAATGCGACAAAGATTTTCATCGGCTGTCAGAAACTTTCGGGATGCAAGCGGAATATGCGGCACCTAGGTTCACTGATTATGATGTACTGCCAGAGGTAGGAAGACCTTCTAAGGAGCCAACTTTCAATATAAATAAAGATTCAAAAGAGGTACAGATCCACCCGACAGATCCAAAGAAAACTACGTCCATTGCCGCAAACATGGATGTCGCATAGGAAAGCGCGCTCGTCGAGTTCCTCCGTGAGCGCTGGAGAATCTTCGCATGGTGTCCAGCCGACATGCCAGGAGTACCCAGGGAACTTGCCGAGCACCACCTCAATTTGGATCCTCTCGCACGACCAGTAAAGCAACCTTTGCGGCGTTTTTCGGAGCCTAGCCGCAAGGCCATGTTATCAGAAATAGATCGACTTAAAGATGCAGGGTTTATCAGAGAAATATCTACAGAAGCCACATGGGTAGCTAACCCAGTGATGGTGCCGAAGAAACACACAATAGTCCTTCGCATGTGCGTCGACTTCACGTGTCTCAATAAACATTGTCCCAAGGATCACTTTCCCTCCCAAGGATCGATCAAATCATCGACTCCACGGCAGGATGCGAACGTCTTTCCTTCCTGGACGCATATTCTGGTTATAACCAGATTAGACTAAAAGAAGAAGATGAAGCCAAGACAGCGTTCATCACACCTTATGGCGTATTTTGTTACAAAACAATGCCCTTTGGTTTGAAAAACGCGGGAGCAACATATCAGCGGATGATGCAAAAGTGCCTAGCAACACAGATCGGAAAAAATGTACAAGTTTACATCGATGATGTCGTAATAACATCCAAGAAAGGGTCGACTTTGATCGAAGACCTGAAGGAAACTTTCGACAACCTCGACAAGTTCTGCCTCAAGCTGAACCCGACAAAGTGTTCTTTCGGAGTTCCCGCAGGAGAACTTCTCGGGTTCTTAGTATCAGCAAGGGGGATTGAAGCTAATCCCGAAAAAATACAGGCCATCGTTACTATGAGAAAGCCAACAAAGTTGAAAGAAATACAACAGCTGACGGGGCGAGTCGCAGCTTTAAGCAGATTCGTCGCCAGGCTAGGAGAAAAGGCGCTACCGTTCTATGCATTGATCAAGCAAGGGGAAAAATTTCAATGGAACGAGGAAGCAGACAGAGCTTTCGAGAATCTCAAGCGAGCAATTTCGACACCACCGATATTGGTGGCGCCAAAAGAGAAAGAACCTCTCCTCTTGTACATTGCAGCTACACCTCAGGTGGTCAGTACGGCCCTAGTAGTCGAAAGGGAAGAAGAAGGCAAGCTTCATGGAGTTCAAAGGCCAGTATATTTCATCAGCGAAGTACTGTCGCCGTCAAAACAGCGGTACCCGCAATATCAAAAGCTAGCATATGGAGTATTCACGACAGCAAGAAAATTGCGACACTACTTTTCGGCGCACCCGATAATAGTGGTCAATGAGGCTCCCTTATCAAATATACTGAACAACCCAGAAGCTACGGGTCGTGTCTCCCTTTGGGGAATAGAACTTTCCCCCGGGACATCACGTATGAAAAAGAAAAGCAATAAAGTCACAGGTCTTACCAGATTTCATTGCAGAATGGATGGAGCTACAAAACACGGGACCCCCAGATTTATCGAGAACTTGGACCATGAACTTCGACGGGTCCAAGAGATTGGAAGGCGCTGGAGCAGGCGTGATATTAGTCTCACCTGAAGGCGACAAGTTGAAATATGTTCTGCGGATGACGTTCCCAAACGCATCTAACAATGAAGCAGAATATGAAGCTCTCATACACGGGATGAAGATGGCGAAAGCTTGCGGTGCAACCCGACCGAAAATTTTCGGCGACTCACGGTTGGTAGCACAGACAAGTCATGAACCAATGCGATGCCGTCAATGAAAGCATGATAGCATACAAAGAGGTGTACAACGAGCTGGAGAAGTTATTCGATGGTTGTGAGGTAAACCACATCAGCAGGATGAGCAACGATGAAGCCGACGTTCTCGCAAACATCGGGTCACAATGCCTCGCAATTCCTCCTGGTGTGTTCTGGGAAGAGATTAGCGAGAGATCAACAAAGCCAGCAAAAACGAAGGAGAAAAAAGAGAAACCTTCGAGTATCGCCAAAGACACAGCAGAACAAGAAGAAGAGCAAGAGCTAGTCATGATGGTGCAAATTCCATGGATGCAGGCTTACATATCATATATCCTAAGGAAAACTATACCCGACGATCCAGTCGAAGCAAGGCGAATAATTAGGCGATCAAAAGCTTTTACTGTGGTAAAAGGGGAGCTGTACAAACGTAGTATCTCGGTGTGCTACAACGGTGTGTTACACCCGAAGAAGGAAGGATCATCCTAAAGGACGTGCATGAAGGAATATGTGGGCACCACGCGAGTAGCAGAGCTATCGCGGCTAAGGTTTTCAGAGCAGGATTTTATTGGCTAACAGCAATCGAGGATGCGAAGGAAATAGTGCGAACTTGCGATGCGTGCCAAAGATTCGCGGCAAGACCTCACTCACCAGCAGCAGAACTTATGCCAATCCCACTGTCTTGGCCCTTTGCTCAATGGGGTCTCGACATGGTGGGTAAATTGCATAAAGCTTCGCCAGGAGGATATGAATACTTGTTGGTGGCTGTCGACAAATTTACCAAGTGGATAGAAGCGAAGCCAATAAATTCACCAGATGCAGCATCCGCAATAAAGTTTGTGAAGAGCATTGTCTTTCGCTTCGGCGTACCTCACAGCATCGTCACAGATAACGGCAGTAACTTCACTTCCAAGGAGTTCAAAGCATATTGCGCGGAAGTGGGCATTAAATTGAGTTTTGCGTCTGTTGCGCATCCTCAGACTAATGGACAAGTCGAGAAAGCCAATGGTATCATCTGCAATGGCATCAAGAAGCGCCTGCTAGGACCTTTGGAAAAAGCCAGGCATACTTGGCCAGAGGAGCTACCAAGTGTCTTGTGGAGTATCCGAACAACGCCAAATACAGCGACGCAGGAAACACCGTTCTTTTTGGTCCACGGAGCTGAAGCAGTCTTGCCGATAGAAATAGAACACGATTCTCCACGAGTCGCAGAATATGACGAAGAAACCTCAAGAAAAGCTTTGGAGGATGATGTCGACGCACTCGATGAAGCTCGAGACGAGGTCCTGTCACGAGTCGCCAAATATCAACAGGACCTGAAAAATTATCACAGCCGACGATTGCGGCCAAGATCTTTCCAAGTGGGTGACCTGGTTTTACGACTCAATCAAAAAAGCCATGAAAAACTCGAGTCACCCTGGCTAGGACCATATATCGTCACAGAAGTAATAGAAGGAGGAGCATACAGAATTAAAGACAAGAAGACAGGGATTGACGAGCCAAATCCCTGGAACGTGGCACAACTCAGGCGTTTCTACGCCTAGATGTCGAAAATATAGTCTCCCTTTGTAAAGCTACAATGTACCGAAACGCCCGCGAGTTTTCGGACGCACTCTTTTCCTTTTTCGGGGCACCGAGTGGGGCCTGAGAAGGTTTTTAATGAGGCGGACTCGCGGTGCTGCAATATAATAAAGATAGTGGAATTATATATCTTCTTCTCGACAAGATCGGGGTTCCTCCCTACATGATACAATATATATAAACACAAGTATCGACAAAAAGAGGCATCTCGCCAAAATAAAAAGAGATACGGACAAAATAATGATCCAACAAAAGACTCGGGGCTTGCACCCACAAAAATAAGACAGTATATATTATCTTGCCTTGGTTTAAAAACCTCGCATTATACAAATACAGCGAATAACCACCGAAAACACTCGGGGGCTAGACAAATATAGAAATATGCTGTTTCCCTTCACAATAGAATCATAATCATGATTTACAAAGGAGAATTATCTACAGAAGGAAGGTAATCAGTTCTGATTCAATATATCATCAAGAGTAACTCTGTTTTCTTCAGGAGCAGCGCCAAGAAAATCAGCATAATGACCATCCGCAAAAAAGTCGGCATCCATCCGAAGAAGATCTTCAATCATTTCCTCGGCTATAGGCGAAACTTTCGTATTGATGTGGTCGATACCAACTTTTCGGCGCCGTACATCTTCTCGTGAACTTTCGCGACAACTTGGTTCAAATCAAGCTTGGAGTGGCAAATCTGAAGCATTATAAGGGCAAACCTCGCGCCAGCCACCAGTTGAGCTCGACAAAGTGATGGATCCGTGGGCATCCTTAAACTTCTCCATTAACTCGGGAAGAGTCTTTGGTTGAATATTCCGAGGAAACATAGAGTTATAAACCATAGAGAGGGTCTTGGTACGAAGTCAAGATACCCGCGAACCTGGAGCGCGCGATCTTGAAATCTCACGATTTGGCGAGTCCGTTCAGGTGTGCCCCAAAATGTCGACCCATGTTCACGCGCAAGCCGAAGAAGAACATTGGTACGAGCCTCAACACGCTCATCTTCAGTCGTAGTGTCCAAAAAAGCACCTATTGTTTCTCAAAACAATCCAGTGAGCAATAAGGAGGCAAGCAGCAAAGGAAAAGAAGAAGCAAGATAGACAATGAAATTTACCCGCCATATCCAAGCTAGCATCTGTTAGCAGCTGGAGCATAGAATCTTCTCGAGACATAGTTGCAGTGGCTTCAGCAACAGCAGAGTCCTTTTCAGCAATGGCAGTTTGTGCTTGTTGGAGCGCAAGTTCCTCGGCTTCGGATGACTTACGAGCCTTTTCCATCAGCACAAGTGACTGCTTTTTCACGTATCGAAGTTGGTGTCGAAGTTCGTCCAATTCTTGCGGCAAGGAATCTTCAGCGGACAAAGCACCCAGCAGGAGTTCTTGTGGGAGAAGAAGGCAAAATATTGGAAGGACCAGAAGCGGGCGTATAATTGTCAAAAATTAACTGGAAAAAAGAAATATTTCGACATCAAACATTGAGCAAAGATAGATTTCCATTCATCTTCATAAATATATACATGTCTATTACAAAAAGGACCCCCTAGAGGCATACTGAAGCAGTTCTCGCCAAAAACACTACGGCGACAAAGACAAAAGCAAGAGAGGTACTAAAAAGGAAAAAGCACAGGCATTCAACTAGACCTCCGGCTTTGATGAGCTAGGAGTCGAGGTTGGCTTGATCCCGATATAAGCCAGGATTTTCCTTGTGTTGGGCTTAGCTGCCTTGATCAAAGACCTCCACCTTGATCGCTCTATCCGATCGGTGTCGCCAACTTTCGTCCGATCAATAGACTGCTGGCTATCAGCAACCAAGGCGACAGTGTTTTCCACGGCAACCTTCATATTCTCATGACGCACCCTTAGCCCAAGATCTTCTGATGGATTGAAGCACTTGGCGAGGTCAAGGAAAGTT
Organism: Lolium rigidum; assembly: GCF_022539505.1. Lineage (NCBI taxonomy): Eukaryota > Viridiplantae > Streptophyta > Magnoliopsida > Poales > Poaceae > Lolium > Lolium rigidum. The sequence continues at coordinate 49,901,811 of NC_061513.1, read as the reverse complement.
GCGGGTTCCTCTTTCTTGGGGAAGAAATAAGGGAAAAGCCGCGACAACCCTGCTTTAGCCTGATCAATGCCTTCGCGTGCCTCTGATCCATGAACTTCGAGGAGCGAAAGGGCGTCAAGAAGAGAATCATTGGCGGGTTCATCAAGTTGAAACTTTTGAGCTGTTCTAGCTGTCAAAAAAGAAACTTATTGAGCAAACAAAAGAGTGCAGAAAAAGAAATACAAAAGATAATGAAGTGGTACTTACCTACGAAGCGGCGACTTTGCGTCGTTAAACGTTTCAGGATCGCCTCCTCACGAGCAGATTGGGCAGCTATATGATCGCTCAGGGAAGTTTCGGCAGCGTGAAGCCTCTTTCTGAGATCTTCGACACCAGCAGCGTCAGCCTTGGCTTTATTAGCCTCTGCACGCGCATCAATAGCATTTGACTCAGCCTTTTTGCGAGCCTTTTCACTTTGCTCTAATTGCTGAGCAAGTGTATTGGCACGCTCATTGGCTTCCGCCAGTTTTTCTACAATGGAAGATAAATATAGTTACAAATCTCGACAACAAAGAAGGAACAAAAGAATAGAGGCAAAAGAAGGAGCAGAGCATTACCTTCAGCTTTCTTTGCATATTCACGGTACCCAACAAATTGGGTACCGATGCGAAGAAGATCCTTGATTACAGGCTGTTAACCAAAAAGAGAAGACAAAGAGAAAATGGGGGTATGAGAAAAATATGGTGATACACAGAAGCAAACAGAGAAAACATAGACACCGACAAAAAAGTAAAAAACTTACATCTTCCATGAGAGAGTTAGAAGAGCTACTCAATTGGAGAGTAGGCTCCGAGACAATCTCCGTCCTTGCTCTTTTCGGTGAAGAGGCTCGGGGGCTCGCCGGAGGAGAAGAGCCGCCGATGTTTTGTTGAGGAGGCGAGGACTCTTCCCCCTCAACTCGTGGCTCTGAGATAACTAGGGTACGTGACGTACTTGTTCGAGCAGCCACGTCCAACGCTGGCGTTTCTTCGTCATCATCACTATTGAAAAAGGGCGGCAGCGTCAAGAATAAGGCAAGCAAAAAAATTTTCGAATAGGAAAATACAAAAGACAGGGAACTTACGAGCTGATGATACTCGCAAGATATGGGTCATAAGCTGCCTTTTGCGGTAAAGGAGCAGCTTCTTCGGGTTTAGAAGTCCCGGAATCTTCGACACTATCTCTTTTCCTTTTTTTCTCTGGAGAAACAGCAGGAGGAGGAGATTGGGCCGATGTAGTGTCTTCGGAGGCAGCATCTTTTCGACGGATCCCGCAGACTTTCGAGAATCTGCAGGTTCATTCACAAAAGAAGAGGCCTCTTGGTTATCATTAGAGATAACGGCCCTTTCTTCGACTTCCCCACCTTCAGGAAGAGGAGGAAGTGAAACAAGATTTGGGTGGTTCTGTATAAAAAGAGGGAAGGATATCAGAAAGGAGCAAAAAATGCAAAAAGCAAGGCGAGAAGAAATTGCGCGACAATGTTTACCTTAGGAAGTGCATGGGTGGCACTGTATGGTTTCACGCGACAAGAAGAAGGGATGGAATCTTTTTTGCTGAGGGAGGTGATTTTTCGGACAAGCCTCTCCAGGTCCTTGACTTCCAAATCCACCGACAGCCGATCCACGTCTCCGTCGCCAGTATATTTCCAGAGAGGGAATTTGCGAGCTTGAAGAGGCTGAATTCTACTCTTAAGGAAATACACTATAATCTGGATACCTGACAATTCTTTGCCGCGAGTATTTTGCAACTCATGGATGCGAGTCATCAGGGCTTCAGTCGAAGTTCTTTCTTCCTCGGTAGCCTCTGCATCCCAGGAACGGCGACGAAGAATTTTCTCGGCACCATCGAACGGAGGGATGTTATCCTCTGCGCATCCATGGTTTTCTTCCCGAATGTATAGCCACCTCTTGCGCCAACCTTGAACGGAGTAGGGAGCTTGACGTCGAAGTAATCAGCAGTGGAACGAATAGAGATAACAACGCCGCCTATATTATAGGCGACATTGGGAGAGCCATTGCGGCGACAGAAGAAAATGCGCTTCCAAAGCGCCCAATTGGGTGAGACGCCAAGGAAGGCTTCACAAAGCGTGATGAAAATAGAAATGTGGAGGATTGAGTTTGGCGTGAGGTGGTGAAGTTGGAGACCGTAGACAAAGAGTAGTCCACGGAGAAAAGGATGGATGGGGGTGGATAAACCACGAATGAGATGGTCGACAAAACTTACCCGGTATCCCATTGGCGGGGCTGGGTAGCTTTCTTCGCTGGGGAAGCAAACCGCTTTGGGTTTCGCGGTGATTCCCAGTTTCTTCAAGAGATTCAGGTCTTGGTTTGTGACCTTGGACCTTTCCCACTCCGCAGCTCCTAGATCCGCGGCGGCCATGGAAGAATCAGGAGTGCTGTGCCTGGTTAAGCGACGCGGTGGCATCAACAATGGCAATGGCGAGCAGTTGCGAAGAGAAGAGCTTTTGCAGGAATGGAGCGCAAGGGGAGATTTTGCAGAGGAGAGCAGAGGACGGCGCGAGCGGAAGTGCTCGAGGAAGAAGAAGGGGATTTTATATAGAGGTGCGGTGAAGCGACGGAACCGTTGGATGAAGAAAGAATGCAGGAGATGATTACTACGTGGCAACAAGGGCAAATTAGTATTTCAACATTAACGAGGTTGCAGAACGTGCGCCAGGAAAAGCGGAGGACGTGTGTCCCCCACTCGCACGACGTGTCAACGTGGTGTGAACAATGGACCCACAAGGCAGAAAAATTCCCGTTTATTGATAAAGATGAAGAGAATTTGACAAAGGAAAATATGTCGACAAGCAAACTACAAAGAAAATGGCGACAGGACAAATCATTTGACTACTTTGGGAGCCTTTGGTCAAATACAAGTTTTTGCCCAAACGCTCGGGGGCTACTTTGGAAAAATAGAAAACTTCGAGTATGACAATATAGAAATGGCGAGAGCCTATGATCAAATGCAAGCATTTGTTCATAGCCTCGGGGGCTACTCCCATCGGGAGCGCTGGTCGCGCACCCGATTGATATAAAAATGTCGGGAAGAACTATAAATATAGCGACAAGGTGGAATAAAATGTTGAGCCTACAACCAAGCACAAGTTCTTGGTTGTAGCCTCGGGGGCTACTCCCATCGGGAACGCTGTTCGCGTGCCCGATGAAATTTACAAAGGAAAAGAAAGAAAGATAGAAAAGCAAGAGAGTATATTTCGAGTTATAATTAACTCTACATATACTCCCATCGGGAAGACAAAATAAGTCATCAAATATGACTCGATAAAATGTGCTATTCCAAAGGCGAAAAGCACTCGACAATATATTCTCGGAACGCCAAAGTAGCGATCAATTTCTGAATGCCGCAAAATGCGAAGGTAAGACCCCGGATCCGTTCTCACGGGCGTGGCATCGCCAAAGACTGCGCTCTGCTACTTTTATCCGTATCAACAGATACGAAGAAAAATCCTAACGGACGCGTTAGGTACCCGATAAATTTGACTCGGGACTCGACAGAATGGTAAGACCTTAAGCGGCACTCGTCGAAGTTTACACCGATATCCCGAGATCATGTCCAGGGACGTGATTTTGAAGTAGGTTTTTGCGGATTGCCACTAGAGCAGTTAACTAGTACCTGATCCGTCAGATGAACTAGCCCCAACTACCATTATCCCTGTACAATATAGAATTTTATGTGAAGAAGTATAAATGAAAGCTCTCGAATAAACAGTCGAGATTTTCCTCGACTCTACGATTCAAGCAAAATCTCGGGGGCTACTGACATAGGCATCCCCAATGGGCCTGCCAAAGATGGTACCCGGGGTTTACTGAAGGCCCGCTACTCGAAGAATAAGAAGATTCGGAAGACCAAGATATATTAAGGAAAGCTAGAATTGTAATAGAAAGTGTTATTTGTAATCTGACTGGATGAGTTAGAGACCGTTCCGAACTCTGTAACTTGTATGAAACGAAACCCTCGGCTCCACCTCCTATATAAGGGGGAGTCGAGGGACAAAGAAAGGATCGAATCTACTGTCAACACAGCCCTAGTTTTCATAATCGCCGAGTACTTTTCGCCTAAACCTTCGAGATCTACTTGCCCTCTACTTCTAGCAAAACCCTAGTCTACAATCTGTAGGCATTGACAAGTTAATCCTTCGTCAGCCGAGGCGGTGCGGAGGTGGCGATCATGGCGACGTCGCTACAGGGGCGCAGTGGGGCTGGCGATGACGCGAGCGGTTCGGCGACGTCACGACGGTCACAAAGAGCTTGAGTGCGGTGAAAACGATGCAGCGACGAGGACGGGCGCGTGACGGAAGCGTACGGTACCGCGGCGGAGATCGTCGACGGTGTCGTCGTCTACAGGCGTCGAGCGAGCCAATGGGCATGTCTGGCGCGTAGAGGGTGACATGGGGGAGCTGGTGGCGAGCGGAGAGGTCGAGGCGAGCGTTGATGCGGCGATGCGAGCGTGCGCTCTGGCGCGTCCAGTGTCGTGTCTGGGCGCGTCCTGGCATGACCTGGGCGTGTCTGGGCGCGTACGGTGTGGCCCGTGTGGTGCTTGTCTCTGACGTTGGCGTGTACCAGCAGTTCCAGGAGAGTGAGGGGAGGCTGTTTGGCAAGGTGGTGCACGAGAAGGTTGAGTAGAGAGAGGAAGAGCATGGAGAGGTGGTGTCATGCCACTGCATGGCACAATGGTGATGATGGCTTGCACTGCAAAGTGTCTCTGATGCTTGGAGTGGAGCAAGGGGTAGATAGAGGTACTCAAGGTGACATAGGATGGATGATTAGGGCAATGGTCCACTGGATATAAGCATGTATTGAGTTGGCCAGAACTTGCACACCATGTGTTCGACCAAATGGCCGCAAGAAGAAAACTTTCAAATTTTGAAATGAAATTTGGTGGAGTTGATTCATATATTAATTGGCACACAATGGTGGTGGTGGTGTTCAAAATTGAGTTGAATTGCAAAAATCCAAAAAGTGTATGATCTTGTTTTTGTTTAAATGTTGCTACTTTGCTTGATCATCATTTGAAATTGGGAAGGAATTTGCAGGGGTGGTTTTGAGCAAAGTTGTTCACCTTGATGTGGTCTTAGATGAGGTGCAAAGAGTTGAGTTGGTTTAGTTTAGAAATCTCTTAATACAGGGGCTCAAAGTAGGTGTCATGTTAAAAAGTGCAGATTTGACCATTATCTTATGTGAGATGGTTTTGCATTTCTTTTTTGATTTGAATTGAGTTTCTTTGATTCAAAAAGTGTTATTAAGTGTATAGTAACATTCTACAAACAATGGCACAAGCCCAATTGGCCTAGATCAAAGTTTTGCAAATTGTCCATAAGCACATGTGTGTGTTGGTTGTATTTTTCTATTTCTATTTCTTTTTCTTATTTCTTTTTCCTTCTCTCTTGTTGATCATGAGATCATGTGTTAGGGTTTTAGCACATTTGCAAGCACACAAGCAATCATCATGGCATTCACACACAAATTAAACATGAGTACTATGCATAGCACATGTGTTAATAAAAGTTTTTGTTGGTTCACATTTTTGGAATATTGGAAAACTCCTTCTTTCATTTATTTGAAATTTGGGATGTTACACCTGGTGGCCCCAGACCACCCCTAGGCGCGGGCCAGGCCAGGCCGTGCCTAGGGTAGATCTGGCCACCCTGTGGCCCCCCTTCGTCTCTCCTCTAGACTTCTTCCTTCCGGGAAAAATAGGAACTTTGGCTTTTGTTTCGTCCATTCCGAGAATATTTTCTGTACAACTTTCTGAAATACAAAAACAGCAGAAAACAGGGAACTGTCACTGTGGCATCTTGTTAATAGGTTAGTGCCGGAAAATGTATAAAAGTGCCACGAAGTGTAAACAAAACATATTGAAATTGGTGTAAAACAAGCATGGAGCATCAAAAATTATAGATACGTTTGCAACGCATCACTCTTTTCCAATTTCCCCGAGAGTTCGATATAAACCCTCGAGTCACCCTTTTGGAGAAAAGACGCAATCAAGAAAATTTTGTGGAGTCGTTGTCGGGGAATTGAAGGGCTACATCACAGTGGTTGCATCGACTACATCTTCATCAAGTTGGAGTAAGCACATCTTTTGGCGTCATCAACACCAACACCAACTTTGTGCAAACATCTGAGCTTGGGGAGGCGCCACTTTGCAATTATTGACTCAAATGAAGAGAATGTGAAGTTTCAGTTTCCACATAAGAAATGTATGGAACACTTTCGAAGGAAGAATGAGGTAGCACAGCTACCACATGATCTCCACATCACTTGAATCAAGTAAGTAAAGTCTAACTATATGGCTATAAAGAAAGCGATTTTCGGAAGGCAACCCTGCTATTTATTATTATGCATGCAGTAAAAGAGTCCTTTTTAGTGTCTTTATTTTAGGTTAGCAATAAAGTACCAAGTAGAACCCATTTTGAATGCTAGAAAGCTGTTAGAACATATGCAGTAGCGAATTCCTGCACAATATATATTGTTTGGTAGAAAAAAATTCTGATTTTTCTGTAACTCCGATTGCTCTCGTATTTACGCTGCAATTGCAACTTTTCATTCTCTATATGCACAAATAATGGCAAAAATTCCTGATATGTCTAGGTGCTCGAAATAAATTCGTCTTGTCTGCATCTGCCATGCCATGAGGTGCCCATGATGTGTGTGTGCGGGGGTGGGGGCGTGTAGGGCTCTAGACACAACTCCAGGAGACACGTCCGGGTAGGAAGACCTAGGCCACAAGGCTAGGGTGGTTTCGACCTCTGGAAAATTGAGCTAAGGAAGAGAGTCTTCTCATCCTAGCTTGATCAGCCAAGAAAGAAGTTGACAAGCTTATCCCGGCAAGCCGTGTCCATCGTTGTAACCTCACAGATTCGCCGATAAATTTAGAAAGTCATGCATGACGTGTCGTTAGCTCGCAAAAGTTGCTTGAACCTCGGTAAAACTTGCATGTGAGTTTGTCGTGTAGTTGGAGATCATCCGGAAAGTCTTGCCGCTCCATATCGAATCAAAAAGGGGTGGTCTCACCCTCGGTGTCCGTGAACGCACCCGTGACACGTCCATCCTCTATTTGCACCCGTTGTAGCCTATTTCGGTGAAAACGGTCGATTTGAACGTCCCTGCGTAGCCTATCCCAACACTATTTTAAAATTCTCGTGCAAGATAAGAATGAAACGTACCGAGGCAACCAAACAAAGTATTTTTAAATCCACTAGAGCAGGAAAAAATGGCGACCAACGAAACACGCCCTAGCACTGCACTAGGGATGCACTTGAGACTTAAGTAGACAGAAGGTCCACTCCATGGCGAAGAAGCCAATGCTCGGTAGATCCAAATCCAAACACCAACTAAACTAAGGGTTCTGCGGTCGGCCGATCGTACGGTTCCCCAGTGGTGCTCGCGAATTCCCTTGTTGATCTAGTAATACTTATTTTACTGTACCTAAAGCAAAACCACCAAGGAAATCCTGGACTTTGTTTTATGTAACCGACGAAGGAGACGACCGAGCCATGGTAAACTTTACGAGTGGGTAGCGCGCGCGCGGCCACGATTCTTTGTTGTTGTAGTTGTATGCGCTTGCCCACGGTGTTTCGAGTTAAAACCAGAGAGTGGCCTCGGAATTCTCAAGAGTCAGATCACAGGTTTAATCTGGCAGCGAATTCGCTTAATCAGCTAACTCTCCCCGAGACCTGCAAGCACGAACCGCGCAACTCGCCACCGCCGGCCGGAGGCGGAGCGGGGAGAGACCTTAGTATAATCTGCTGCTGACAGCAGAAAATCCTACCAGAAAACGCTCTGCATCGATCGCTACTCCCGCACGAACTAAACTAAACTAAGTATCTTCTCTGTCCTGTGCCCACAAGCCCACACGAGTGCATCGGTCTATCGTGTTGCCGCTGTCATTAGTGCCAGACCTCCCGCCGATCTCGTATTTTTTTTAATAACAATTCGACCTATTTGGTAAAACTAATCCCTCTCTCAGCCTCTGAAAATCCAAATCCAAGGTCTGGTTTTAGGCATTGTTTTTTGGAGCCGCGACTTCTCCTCGTGATAAAAACCTAAGATTTTCGATCGAGCAAAGACGGCGCGTGTGCTATGTTCTTTTTTTTTTGAGGCGTCGCTTTTGGAGAAGGTAGACTTCTACTGCTGTCTAGGTGGTATTAATGGTGATGCTTTAAAGTATAGATCTATTGAGCGAGACTTTTCTTTTATTGTAATTCCTTTTTTATTGTTGTGTCTATCCGTAATGCCGCTAGGGCAATGTGTTGCTTCAGAGTCTGAATGCAATTGGTATTTCTTACACCACGTGGCGGTTCGGTTGGCGCCTCTCCTACCTAAGATGAGAGACAAAACACATCTAAAGTTATTCACTCCCTTTCATCGATGTCTCGCCACCAAGCTCCTTTTGTTGCGGTCCTCTAGTCTTCTCCATCCCGGCGTTCGTGCATGACCGTCCTAGAGAACATGTCTTCGAAACCCCATCCATCGAGATTCTGTACCGGGAGATGAGCGATAGGTTTTTGAGGAACGTCTCAGCCCGACTGCTCGCCTCCGCTAGACTGCTTCATCGTCTTCTTCCTCTACGGATCCATCGACCTTGATAACATCATGAATGAGATTGACAACGAAGCTGCGGTGATAACTTTCCCGGTTTGGATGCACTCACTCCGTCCCATCAAAAGTGTCTCAACTTTATCAAAATTTGGATGTATCTAGACAAACAGGGGAGCCAAAGCCGCCCCCCCCCAGCCCCATTTTTATTAAAATGGAGGCGAGGTATCAGAATAGCATTCAAAAGGAGTCATAGTAACCCTTAACAACTATTACAGAAGTTCATCAAAAGTTCAAAGATGCAGGAAACATCAAGCTAACTCCAGGATGTACAGACTACTCTGGCATGTACCAGGTGGTGTTGACGATCAGGAACTGTCGACGCCACACATCAGTCATCATCCCCGCGAGGCAATCTGTCGTAATTCTCCCCTCTTGATATCCAGCAAACGTAAGTTTCTGTCCATCAACCGTGAATTCGATTCCTTGAGAAAAGGCACCCAACTTCATATCATTGAAGTTGCGTGATCCCAAACCATCAACGGGCTCGACCACTTTCTTCCCTAGAAACACATATCATTCCGAGTCTTCTATTAGGACCATAGAAAAGAAGCAGTAATAATATTAGCCATGTGATCATTTGATGATGTTATACAAGGAATTCAAATCATCCATATGAATGCATGGAATTTTTTTCCGAATCATCTTCCAAAGCTGTTTCGCAACCACATAGTCAAGAAATAAATGTATACTCGATTTTGGATCATCACAGAACAAACAAGAGAGATCATGAACAAGACGACGCTTTGCAAGGTTATCTCTAGTGAGAAGTCTATTCTGGCACAGAAGCCAGACAAAGACATGCACATGGCCGAGAATTTGAATCTTCCAAATGGCAGCAAGGTGAGGAACCCTAATACCCCCATCACTAACAATACGGCAAAAGGATCTGACCGAATAACACCCCCGAGTTCTCAAAATTTGATTATCCATTTCAGCACACATGGTCTTCTACTAATACCTGATCAACCGTAGCCATTGGCTCATTAGAAAACAAATCCCAGAAAAGAGTTGCAAGAGAGCAGTGGGATACCCATGTGTCCATCCAAAAGAACATATCATTGCTATTACCCAGTTTCCAATTATAACCGGTCCTAATAGAAGGAGCAGCCCAACACAATCCTTTCCGAAAGGGAGAAGAAGTATGATCAGAAATTCAACATAGTTAGGGGAAATATTATATCTATACGAGACTATTTTCTTCCAAATTTTGTCTGAAGAATTGAAGAACCTTAAAACCAAGAATTTGGTGGTGTGGGTGTGCCTAACTTGAGAGATATGAATCTCTAGTACTCCCTCCGTCTTAGTTTACTAGTCTTCCCCCGTATCTCTAGGTCGCCAATTTAACCTATATAATTTAAATTATATAATAAAAAATTATATCATTATAAAATAGAACATCTAAACTTTCTAGTGATATAATTTTTATAACATATAACTAATACTAAATTGATCAAATTTGCGACATAGAGATACACGCACGTCTAATAAACTGTGAGAGTCAGAGAGGGAGTAGTTAGATACATCTAAATTTTGATAAAGTTGAGACATTTTTTGTGAAACTGAGGGAGTACTCTATATGTATTTTTCATCTCCTACCTTTTGCACTTGTATTTGGTTATTAAGTTCGCTAGTGTTTATGTATTGTTGTTCTCGATAATTAAACTTGCTCGTAATGAAATTGCTTGACATACTAACACAATCTTTTGAGGATCAATAAACTAACATCTACATCGATCACGTACGGGTACACGCGTCTCTGAGTAAACAAATTAACCTGCCGTTTTGCCCAACTTCTCGGGCCCTGATCTACCGTACGAACAAACACACAATTCCTAGTTAGATCTAGCAGCTCGACTGCACGTACTCCTACGTAATGTAAAATTTGCGGTCAAAGCACGAGGACCGACACGCACCCGCACGCGCGGACTGCTCGGTGTCCGCTCATTTTATTCATGCTCTGTTGGTGCATGACGCGGCCGTGTATACTGCTCGTAGTACCACGGTTCTAGTGTCGTTGCGGTAGAAAAAATTGACAATTTTGTTTGACAATCTTGTTTCTTTAAACACATTTTTAATAATCTTGTTGTCACGGTATTGCGAAGTGGAAAATGACCACTGAGAGAGCTGGTCCACCTACCCCTGGTCGTCAAAGGACGCCGGACCCAGCTGGACCGCCAGGCGGCAGCCTCGCCATATGCGCCTCAAAGTGTCCGACACATGAAATATAGCACAAGTACACATAGCCGCTGCAGGTACATCGTCACTCCTTTTCTGTGCGAGTCCGTAAAAAATAAGTAGATCCGATCAGATCAATAAGCGTTCACAAATTCTGCAGATGAACGGGACAGCGGTGAGTCTATTGGTTACCGGAAGTTTAATCCCTGCAATGTTGTATTTAGTCGGATGCAAAGTTCAATAGCTATGCGTCATGACAGATTCCATACCGCGAGCACAGTGTACGTGCCTGACAAGATTGACACAATTTTTTTTTTGACCGGAGATCGACACATTGTAATGCCACGGTAGATGGAGGGTGTATGAATTACTGCAATATAGTAAATTGTACTCCCTCTATACTGGATTAATGGCCAAATTAATATGCATTTCGAGAAACAAGTTTGACTACTAATTTGGTCAACAAAATATAAGATATATATCACAAAAATATATTATTGGCAACATTTGTTGAATACGGATCCAATGGTATAATTTTTGTGGCATATATCTCATATTTTGTTGATCAAATTTGTAGTCAAACTTATTTCTCGAAGTGTGTAATTGTCCCATAAACCGGTATGGAGGGAGTATGTAGAGTTTACATTGGGTCCGACGTTAAAGACCGGTCAAGTACCTCCCGGCTCCTGTTGATGGATAAGTTGCGTCCTGCTGACGGGTACGATCCAGTGCCCACTACCGTTGAGTTTATTGCTAGCCGGTTATTTATACACCATGAAAAACATCATAAAATTTTACAATATAACAAATTCTTACCCACTTCCCACTATGCATGATGTTGCACTACCCACCATTGACTACCATATGCACGCCGAACCCTAGATTGCAACCTCTACTCCTCTCCTATTCCCCACTTCTCAATGTGATCTCATTTCTACCTTGGGTCCCCATTGTGTCCACGTGGAAGAGATGGTCCGCAACCAGAAGAAGTGTAGGCTGGCTCGGCACCTTAGACTGTAGAATCTCCCGCACTAGAGTCCTCCACTGGCATTCCCGATCTACATGTATGTTCTTCATCCTCTCACAAATCACACTTCATGTCGTTCGGCTTTCTCTTATTTTGTCGTCCTTATCTCTTTTTCAAAACCATGGTAATTCATCCACTACAACACAACATGTGGGCCCTGGCATGCCCGTAATCGCCATGGTCGAGCTAGCACGGCCAAAAAGCCGCTAGGGAAAACTGCATCCCGAAAACTTTGGATTCGCCGCGCTATCTCCTACCGCGGCACCATGCCAATCCACCTCGGTACGTTAATAGACACCATAAAATTCAGTGTCGTGCAGAGGTAAGGTGATGTGCATTACTTTTCCCATGTTTCATGCACCTTTCTACGGCAGATAGTTAGCTACAATCAACGCTAATAATTCATACTCTAATGCAGATCTGATAATAGTCCTATTAATTAAGACATAAAATTCCATTTATTTTAATAGTATTACAATTACACAAACTTTCCTACTCTAGTAGAGAAAATTAGAATCTAAAGACAAACACATGATTCTCCAGCCACCCAGGTTCAAGTCCCCAGTGTTGCAGAATTGGGTTCTTATTATTTCAAAAAAAAATCATTGTATGGGTCCCCCCTACCGTATTTCTTTTTAAAAAAGCCTATTTAGGAAAATACCTCTAGTTGTTCTTGAGAATAAGGTAGCCCTCCGATGTTCTTGAGCGTCCTCCACACCAAGGTATGTTGGCTGTCATCGCGCTGAGAATGTGTGCGTGCAGCATCTGAGCGCCGACCTCTACGCGGGGCATCTGCCGGCCATCCTACGCATCGAGCATCTGCCAGCTGTCCTCCTCGAGTTAGATCTGATAAGTGATAAGGGAGAGTGAAGAACAAAAATAAATGATATATGTAGAAGGATGAGGAACACACCTTCAAAACATGCGGGGTAGATGGAGGACTCCGGTCCCGTAAGATCTAGTTTTGGAGTGTAGACGCTGGATTGTTGCGAGATCTATATTTCGGATTGTAGACATTAGAGTGATGGTAGATCTAGGGTTTGGATTGGAGAGATGCAATTATGGAGTGTAACAGGGTGTTTAGCGGGCAACTGTTCTCTGTATTGTAGGGAGAGATAGAGTTTGTATTATGGGCCCTTATGTAAAGGATGCCCTGTGGACCTCGCTCACTCAAAAGCCCATATATAGTGGGACATAATATAGCTGAATAAAATCAGATCGATCTGCCGTAGATGATGACCCACGTGTGTACCGGCGCAACGCCACCGACCTAGTGGTTGGGTGGAACTGGCATGCTCGGGCCATGGGTACGGTGTTATACCCGCAACATTGAGTAATGATTTTCGTGGTGAGGTGTATTATGTTGGTGCTATGTAGTCAAACGGTTGGCTATGATGTGGGCTATACACCACGTAACAAGAAATGTCTAGCCCGTCAATGCAACATGTTTGACTTTTATTTTGTTGGCAACCACTTTTATCGTTACTCTGAATGCACGGCTCAAATACCTACGCATATGCTCCCCTAGCTTAGCATTAATAAGGGTCGCTCTTGAGTGACACCAACCACGACACCAATATGTGCCGGTATAGATTCAATCACAACGCATAATTATCCGCCTTCTTATCTAGTCGCAACGAAAGAAATACATGCCAAGCAACAAAAAGATTGCTGACGACTACGGCCTGTGACATCCAAAAAAAACCGCCAGATAATAGAGGTTTTTTTTTGTGTACTGGCCAGCCATGTGACACGCATATATCCGTGGCAAGGTGGTCAGGATAGCGCACACATCCATATCATCAGCCTCACACAAATCCTCCACACACCGGACGTTAGTAAAGCTCTGCAGAACAAACTATAACTCAAGGACTCCTCCAACAACTAGGAATAATTTTCTTCTTATTGAAGGTACACTTCAGCCAAAAAGTGTACCTATTAGTTTAGATCTAGTTTTTTTAAAAAAATAATCAACGACTTAAGAACCTCTATCTTCGTCAAAAACTTGATATTATCATCACTTAAATCTAGATATGAAATTAATACAAGAGCTTTATCTAATTAAGGAATATATCCTATAAAAATGTGGATGTACTTCAATTTACTAAAAATTTATATCTTAATGAATTATTAATTATGACCTACTTATAATGTAGAAAATGATTTTTTTAAATTTAATTGTGATTAAGTTACGTATCATGGCAAGTAAGCACTACTAAAATTAATGGACACCTTTAGTCTACTCCGACATGAAAAAAGAAGTCTCATGGCAAGTAAGCACTACTAAAATTAATGGACACCTTTAGTCTACTCCGACATGAAAAAAGAAGTCTCGAAGGGGGCTAGGATTTCCGGTAACTAGGGTTAGTGGAGATAACCAGTCAAATACCGGACGAGTTTCTCAAACCAAATTTAATTTTGAACTCAAAAATATCTACACATTTTCAATATAATGTTTTGAGGAGGAACTAAATATTCTGGATAAATAAGTTAGGGCCTAGGGTTATAGAAAAGGGGGAACACATACCGTTTAGGTTAAACTAAGAAACCAGCCTAAACTTAGACCACATTCAAATAGGCTGATTTTTTTTTGGGAGATGCACATTTATCAAGGTGGGAGGAGCTGGGAATCCAGACATAGATTGAGTTTTTTGGGAGATAAACTCATTTATCAGGAGGGAGAGGGGTCCAGAAATCCGGTTACCGGCCGATAACCTTCGCTCGGTAAACAAATCCCTGGTAAAATGAAACATTCTTCAAACAACATGATTCTGTACTCATTATGAAACGTGCAGCCAAAAACACAATGCATGAAAAGGAAATAGAAAAACACATTATGAGAAGAATAAATATAACAAAGAAGACAAAAGGATTGAAAAATGAATTTTGGAGATCCTATCAAATCTATTGTAACATCACGTCTCGAAATTCGGAGAGGTAACATGTAATTAATGTAATTAATGTAACGAACGAACGAACGCGTGACGAAGAATAGTCTCTCGGGAGCTCCTCCTAGCAAAGCTACTAGCTAGGCTCAAGTTTCAAAGATGGAAACTTCAAATCGAAAACCACAAGGACACGTCTCCGCCTTCATGCAAGCTAAGAATGAATGACGACGGCGACGATGATAGTCTCTCTCTATCTGTCCATCGAAACAGACATCAAATCGCTTCTTTTCTCGAGTCATTTCCCACACTCCTGTCGTCGTTCCATTTTGATTCACATGCCATAAATGTGTGACTCTTCACTTCACTCGCAGATCCCACCCAGAGATACGCTTTGGCAGCAACCATGATTGTTGTTGCCTTGTCTCGGCCACTTCTCGAAGCAAATGCTGCTACATGGATCACGAGATCGTATAGCTAAGCAGGCTGCCTGCATGCCTACCTAGTCGGTGTAGCCTAGGCGCTGTAGCTCCTCGCCGAGCCCGTCGTCGTCGTCATCGTTGCTGCCGTCGCCGCGGGCGTCCTCGTCGGCGTGGGTGGACATTGTGGAGGACGCGCCGTCGCCAGAAGACGAGGGTGGCGCCATGAGCTCTAGCGCCAGTGGATCTACGTTGGCAGGCAGCGACGAGGACGACGACGAGACCGGCGTGCGGGGGACGAGGAGCTCCGGCTCGGTGAGCTGCCGGCCGTCGCGCGGCGGCGAGAAGACCACGGGCAGGTACTCGTCGTTGTCGCAGGGGAACTTGGAGTTCTTGAAGTGCTCCTTGAGCGCCTCCAGGCCCTGTGGATTATGATGCCCTGCGTTAGTAAACACGACGAGCTAGCCTAGCAGCTGTGGCATACAAAGATTAACTCAAAGCATGGCATGAAGTACACGTACGTACCTGCAAGCGTGCATATGTAACTTGGCAGATCTTGCGCGAGTTATACACCTCCCATGGCTGCTTGTGGAACGCCTTGTACAGCCGCACGGCTGCTTCCGGCGAGGTCAAGTTCACGAACCCGTACCCCACATTGCACTTGTTGCTGCATGCAACGGTATATATAGCAATTACTAATGTTGTTTACTTGTTAATTTTGACATACTGTAGCACCGCATGCGCTGATCAATTAAGTAGTAAGACTTAAGAGCTCTCATTATACTATTTTTTCACTACTCCTGGTTAGTGATCAGGTCACAAGCTTTTGGAACTAGCAGAATTTTTTTACTATTGATGTGAAGCTGCCTATGGACACCAAGACGCACCAAGTTCCTCCCGTCATTGGGCACTGATGACAGGTCTATTCTCAACTTGATTCGTGCAAGCGAAAAGATGGCAGTCAAGCAGAAGTCACAAGAAAGTGCTTCAAATTAGCGTACACAAATTTTCATACTTTGACTCCCCCCCCACAATGATAAAGAAAAATCTATGCAAAAGAAGGCTTTTGCATCGATGCAACTTTTCACGGCTACTCCATGATTCCCTCGACACCCATCGTCGCTTTATCCGTTCGTGCTGGCCTTGTTATGGAAGCGCATGCAGGGCTGAGCAAAGCAATAGGCAGAGAGGGAGGGAGGGAGGATCCTAGAGAGGCAGCAGGTGAAGGAACAGAGACCCCTTTCTGATCGATCAGCAGGCGATGTAACAAAAGAATTCATTGCATCAAAACGAGATGGATCCGGTGTGATCTCCAATTTCTTTTCCATTTGGGCTAATAACAACAATGCGTTGCAGGCCAGCTGCACAGGGCGTACTTTTTTTTTTTTTTGCGAAGCGCACAGGGCGTACTAGTACTACTACAGTCCTATCACAAGATGCCTCCCACAAACACACAAGCTCACACATCCGGCAGCTAAAACCCAAGAACTTGTCCCACTTTGTTCTTCCAATTTTCTAGCACCTACATTTTCTACCACAACTGAACCGACTTCTCATATAATTTTCAGTTGCAAATTAAGTGGGTGTTCGTGGCATTGTGTTCCATAAAATATAAATGGAGCAGCTTGTAATTGGGGGCAGGACTCACCTGAAATCTATGGGGAGGTAGAGGAAATCGTAGGACGAGAAGGGCTGGCCCTCGAACTCGCCTTCGCCTCCGCCGGCCTCGATCTTCTTGTTGTATTCGATGCAGTGGTTGTCCAGCATGTTCAGGAGCAGCTTCTGGCTGCGAGGAACAGCATAGCACAGCGCAGTTCAGTCGTCAAAATACAAGGCCAGGCTAGGCAAACTCTCCACACAATATAATGTAGCATGCATCCATGAAATATAGTACTACTACTACTAGGAGTTGTATTGTTGCGGCAAATGCGGAAGCTAGCACGACGACCTGTACTTGTTCGGTATGTTCCTGATCATCACGGTGGTCCGCGTCTCCGGTTCCTGCGTGCTGCTGTCGGTGGCTGCTCCGGCAGTGGCGGCGTTGTTGTCGGCGTCGGGCTGTTTGAACTCGTACCGCGTCTCCCAGCCGTGTCTCCAGCCCTTCGGCCCTCTCCAGCTCCCTGAGCGGCCGACTGCTTTCGTGCTCGGCTGCTTACCGGACGCCGACGCGGTCGCTGACGCCGGCGACGGCGACTCGGAAGGCAAAGTCGACGTTGCGTTCACGACAATGGTGATGTTCTTCCCGCGTTTGCCCTTCCGTTCTTGGCTCGTGCCAGCATTGTTGCCACCCTTGGACTGATCGCTCGCGCTAGACTTGGGGGAGCTCCTCCTCAGCAGCACCACCCCTTCCCTCGCTTTGCCTGCGCCGGGCGACGGCGGCGCCGGCGGGGGCGGTTTAGCCGGAGCCGGCAAGGGACGCCACGTTGATTGTAGCCTCGGCGGCGTCGGGGCCATGGGCCGCTGCGGCACGTGGGCGCGCCTAGGTGCAATTTGACAAGATTTTAGCCGAGAACTGGATAGCAGGTGTGTGCGTGTGCCAAGAATTGCTTACCTGCGGACACCGGGGATCGATGGGCGCGTGTACTCGAGGAGCAGCCGGTGGCCGAAGAAGTCCCGGCCGTTGAGCTCAGCGAGCGCGCGCGCGGCGTCGCGCGAGTCGAAGAAGTCCAAGAACTTGTGGCTGGACCGATGCGCCGGCTCCCTCACATCCTTCAAGTCACCTGCAAATTAACAACGGGGCACAAGACCAACATATATATCTAAGAGAATTCGATCAGGGTGTGGCGAGAATTGCTGGGTGGCGAGTGCGTACCGTAAGCTTGGAAGGCCTGGCGGAGCTCGGAAAGGGAGACGTCCGGGAGGCAATTGAGCACGATGAGGGAGCCGCCGTTGGGGCCGCCGTCCGGCAGGGAGCAGCCGGCGGCGAAGTTGGCCCAGACGGCCTGGCCAAGGACGAGGCCGAGGCCGAGGCCGTCGTCTTGGGGCCAGTCCATGGGCGGCGGCGGCGGCTGCTGGGGAGGCCAGGCGCCCATGGCGGCGTAGTGCTGGCTGAGGAGGCACTGTCGCCGCATGTGCTGCTCGCGCACGGCGGAGACGGCACGCTCGGCTGCGCGGAGGTCGAAGAAGTGCACGGTGGCCACGCCCTCGGACGCCAGGGCCAGCGAGTCCACGGCGCGCACGTCGCCGAAGGGCGCCATCGCGCGCGCCACCTCGGCCTCCGGCGTGTGCGGCGGCAGGAGGCTGAGGACGACGGCGCGGCTCGGCGGTCCGTCGACCGACGCCGTGGCGGCAGCCGCCGGCATGGGGATCCCGAATTGCTGCGAAATCGCGACAGTCTGCGGCGGCGGCATGGGCATGGGCATGGCCATAGGCATCGGCATCTGCATCGGAGCGGGTGGTGGCATGACCGGGTAGGTCACCGGAGGGCAGTAGAGCTGCGGGTGCTGAAGCGGCGGGAACGGGTAGGCGGCGGCGATGGCGGGGTAGTATTCCTGAGCTCCGGCGTCCAGGATGTTCTGGGGAGCGCCCGGCATGCCCCCGATGCCACTCCCTCCTCTCTCCATGGCTCAGGTACGTGAGACCTAAATTAGAGAAGCAGAGGTGGTGGTAGACGTAAGATCTAGAAGATTCTAGGGATTCATTCTCGGTCGGGAGACCAAACTGCGATCAAGAAACTAGGCTAGAATTGTACTTGAGCGGTCCCTCCTGGCTCTTGCTTAGCTCCGTGTGTGGGTGAGGAGAGAGAGATAGAGAGAGGGAGTGTGAGCTCTTTTTCTGGAAATGGTCGCGGGAAAAGAAAGCAGGTGGGCTTTTATTTGGAACTCTACAGGAACAAGGGAGGGAGGGAGGGGGCGGTCTCGGGAGGAAGAAGGGTCGGGGCTGAGGAGGAGTGGTGTTTTCTTGTGTTTGTGTCGTGCGGCTGGTCCTGTTGGCTCGGATCTTCTGTGATGCCAGAACGTGTTGATCTTTCGGGAGACATCGATGATTCCGTACAGTTTATTACAGCCCTAATGTCTTGTTTCACGGATCTTCTAATTGCCGCTGTCTGGTGCCATTACAGAATGACTACTTCATTTACAGATACTACCTCCAATTCAAGGAATAAGGCGTCATCGTTTTACGTACTTTTCGTTTGACTAAAAATTACTTTAAATATATAAAGATTGTTTGTATGAAATTAACATCATTAGTTATTATCTGATTGATATTTCTCATTGTTGACTAGAGATCTCCTAGGTATTCAAAATTATGAGAGGCGATTTGCTCAGTCGTGGTCAATGTTCATGCAAACGGAATAATCCAACACCAACCTATGTATAGTACAATTAAAGCCGGTGGAACACCGACCCAAACGGAATAATCCAACACCAACCTATGTTCCATATAATTTTTAGTCAATTTTTTTGAAGTTTGACCAAATATATGCAAAAAGATATTAACATCTATAATATGAAACTTATGTTAAAGGAACAACCATGAAATGCGCTAGATATTGCAAGGATTAATATGTTTGTCTTTTTATATGGTCAAACTCTACAAAATCTGATTTTATCTTAAAAAATACTACTTTGAGATAGAGGGAGAGAGTATAAATCTTATTATTCGTGCAGTCATCATTAGCTAAGAAATGTGCAACCTGGTTCATCGTATGTCGCACGGTACATATCCAGAAATCATGCACACTTACTACGTGTCTCTAATATTACCTTGTTTACGTAAACTTCCTTGGCTAGCAAGACTACACGTCGACATGCTAGCAGCTTGGCTCCTTCGATGTTGAAGACCTAGGGAAGAAATCCCGGACATCAATATTTTTGGACATAAGAAATGAGCACAAAAGTAGTCGGCGAAACGAAGATGGGAAGGTGGAGAATCACCCCATGGCATGGGCCCACATGGTGGACGCGCCGTGGTGGCTCCCACCACCTTCGGGACTCCGTTTCTCCCATGTTTCGACTCCATACTAGACGTGGATGCATGTAAAATGCATACATGAACTTTATCCTTTATCATATTGAATTTCCACATATTTGCAACATATATGATGATAATAACATGTTTTACATTGATTTATAGAGATTATCCAATGATCTCATTTATTTGGTTTATAACCCTGCAAAACAGCAAAAACATTGTTTTGCGTATTTTCACTTTCAGAGACCTATACGGAATCAAATTGATCTGTGATCTTTGGAGCGTCACTTTTTCATCGGGAGAAGCACCCTAAAGCTTTGGAGGACACATGGATGGGCCTAAGGCCCAAAAGAGGTCAGGTGGCGCGCCCAAACATGGTGGGCGCGCCACCCACCCTCTTTTGGCCCTCGATCGTCCAATCGACCCGATTTCTTTCGCCCACCGACGTATTTTGACCTAAAAAGCACTATAATTATGGCCCCAAAGAGTTCTCGGGAGGAGAGCGACGCAGAAGACAGAAACACGAAAATAGAGGCCTGCAGCATAGAAGATTGGAGGGGGAAACTCCACCGGGATCACCGCCGGAGGGATCTCCACCTTCTCCAACGTCTTCATCATCACCATGATCAAGGGAGAGTAGTCAACCTCTGGACTACGGGTTAGTGGCAGTAGCTTGATTTATTTCTCTCATGTTCTTCATAGTTCTTAGTGCCATATGAGCTGCATCACATGATTATGGCCATATTTGTATACATATGTGGTGGATCCTTATTCTATGATATTGTGCTATGAGATCTGATCATATTATGTGTAATATGTATTGATAGATGCATATTATGTACCCCATTGAAAGAACATGTCTCTAACTTTATAGTTTTGTGTGTTTGATGACAACATGTGTGATACATTGATGTGCGTTGAAATGGTGCAGAGATTAACCGTGGTCGAATTCATGTTGAAAAGAGAAAAAAAAAGAGGAGAAAATAGCCACAGGCTGGATAATCCAGGGCCGGATATTTGCAAATATTCGGCCCCTGAAAACGGCTAAGTACTAAGCGGCCGAACACCAGTATACCCCCCCCCCGGATATTTTCCTTGGCACCGGAAATTGGGGGCGGGGCGAATTATCCGGCCCTTACTTAGGCCGGAATATCCGGCCTCAATTTTCTGCAACGGCTCAATTTTGTGGGGGAATAAATACCGCCCTTCTTCCCCAAGCTCAAGATGTTCACTGTCTCCAAGATCCACCATCGTTGAGCCACAAGAAACACAATAATCACTTGATCTCCTTCTCCAACCATCCAAAGCTCTTGATCCTTGAAGAATCGAAGGCGAAGACCCCGATTTACATCTTTACCGAAGCGATTGACATTTCCCCTCATTTTCTTAAGGGCCCCTTTGCTAGTGTTCCATTTGGAAACCCTAGTTGTTGCTGCTTGATTTGTTCTTGTTGTTGTTGTGTTGTTACAGCTATTGGGAGCCTCCAATTCAGTTGTGGGCGTGTGCCCCAAGAACCTTGTAAAGGCCCGGTTTTGCCTTTTTATGACTTGATTTTCCAACAGTCATTGCTTTGAACGCACTGGAAGAAAATAAGCGTGTTCACGATAAGATTGAAACCATGACTGACTTATCGCAACCACAAAGCACAATATGGACCAATAGATCAAAAGGTGCAATTGTGGCCAAGTTTAAGTGACGGATGGAGAAGGCGTCTCATGGTTTCTTTGACAAATGTCATGCAAATCTAGCCATGGTGTGGAAAACCATGTTTCCTCTCGATCCGGCCCCTTCAACTTTGTTGGCTTTAATTACTAGATTCAAGAATCCTGTCAGAGTCCAGGCTCTGATAGGTAAGGAACTTCTCGCCGGAGCTGAGCTTGCATTTGCCTTCGTGCTAGCTCGTTATCCAACGCTTGACTAAGAATTAATTGCTAAAGCCAACGTGGAGCTTCAACAATATTACCCTGTCGCGAGGCGCCCGGATTCAATCATAGTTGCCAGAATGGAGGCAGGTACCGAAGCAAGCATGCGGACCCGAACTGATCAAGGGGCCACAATTTGAAGGAGACGTCGAATATTCACGCACGTGGTGCGATGTTTGCTTTGTAACTAATACCAATTTATTTGACCTTTGTCAGTTGAGTCATACTTGTAATCGAAGATAATCTTCTACTTTAATGACGCTGTTCTTTTATAACACCGCATGCCGATGATGTTCTTTTATAACATCAAATTGTGCCGATGATGTTCTTTTTGTAACATCAGGTGCAGTCGACGACTTGCGAATATTTGAAGGGACGATAAGTCCACTTGATTCGAAAATGATAGTTTTGTTTGTATGATGTCGAAGGAAACTGAGTGATCAAGTCAGTTTGCGTGTTCGATGGCCCTGTAGTAATCGCAATATGTTTTGCTGAGCCATATGTATATGTTTTGATTAATATCGGCAGCAGCCCTCGAGTCAACGAGGAAACCATGTGTGTGATAGGTATTGTAAGCACGATGCACCGGCGTGGGCCTTTTGATTTGTATAATTTCCATCAATTGCATCACTCGAATGTTCCATGAGGGTTTATGGAATCATTCGTATTTTTATGTATGTTAAGATTTCCATCAATCGCATTACTCGAATGTTCCATGAGGCTTTCGTCTGCATCCCCCGAGTATTTTCGGGTATGCTTACCGCATTGATAGTATATATAAACGATTTTGAGAAAATTTGAGATAGTTATCGTGTGTATGATGTTTTTATTTGAAGTCCAGGGCTCCTGATGGGAGTAAACACAATAGCCGAAGATTTTCTATGAACTCCCGAACAGTTTGCGGGTGCGCCTTTATTAAGCGAAGTAATAAATGTATGAACGAACTAGAAGTGTATGAATAATATGCAACTGAGGTATACATTGTCTTGAGTATGGCTAAGAAGCATTATTGAATGAAATAAAGGAAGGAAAAAAAGGGCCTAAACATAGAATCGTCACAATTGCGCAACGTTCCATGAGTTTCCTTCCACCAATCCTGTTGTAGTATTCTTGATACGATAGGCGCCTCCTGGGATCACTTCAGTGATGATGTAAGATCCCTCCCAAGGAGATTCTAGCTTTAGATGTCCTTTCTTGCTTCAGTCGTGATACTAGGTCACCAACATTAAAGCTGCGAGTGCGTACCCTTCGGCTGTGATAGTTTCGTATCGCCTGCTGATACACAACTGTTCTAGCCAAAGCAATGTCTCGAGCTTTGTCTACTAGATCCACAACGTCTTGGAGTGCTTGAACAGATACGTTCTCATTATAAGCAACAACCAGAGGTGCTTCAAACCGAACATCGGCAGGGAGAACAACTTTGGCTCCGTGCACCAGAAAGAAGGGAGTATATTGTGTCAATCTATTTGGTGTGGTACGTAGGCTCCAAAGTACTAATGGTAACTCTTCGACCCACACACCAGCTGCCTTTGTGAGACGTTTTTTATGCCATCACAAGTTAGACCATTAATCTTCTCAATGTGTCCATTGGTTTGAGGATGCAAGACCGAAGCGAAACTGAGTTTGATGCCGAGTTGTCCGCAAAACTTGTGAAACTCATCAGAGGCGAAGTTGCTTCCGTTGTCCGTGATGATGCTGTGAGGTACACCAAAACGACAAGTCATGCCATCGAAGAACTTTACAGCTATCGTCAGTTGTTTGATTGGTGACTGGTATAGCTTCTATCCATTTGGTGACTTGTTGACTTTAACCAATAGATAAGTATGCCCTCCTGGCGAAGATTTCAGCATTGGTCCAACTTGGTCGAGTCCCTATTGCGCAAAGGGTCATGACTAGCTCCCTGGCGTATGTTGCTATTGTTGGCCAATAGAACCCAGCTCTGAAGGCTTCAGCTACGAGTGCTCGGCTGCTTGCGTGGTGGCCGCACGTGCCTTCATGTATTTCTCGCAGTAAGGCCTTTCCATCCTCAAGTGGGATGCACCGTTGAAATATGCCGGATATACTTCATTTGTAGAGTTCGCCAGCTACCACTGTATACGCCTTAGAGCGGCGCACAATACGCCGTGCCTCCGTCGGGTCATCAGGCAGTTCCTGCCGAAGTAAGAAAGGCTTGGTCCAAACAGGCTCAAGGAGCAGAACTTGCTGGCTTGGGCCAGTAACGATATTTTCATCGGTTGTTTGAGGCATGACCCCCCGAGTCGGTAGCCGACTGTATGGGGGGTACCAAAGTTTTTACTTTGATAGATCGCTGATTGATTACTTCATAGAAAACTCCGTCTATGGCGGAGATTCGTGTCCGCGAAGGAACGCGGGTATCACCAAACCCGAAAGGTTCAAACACAGGGGACTCAGGATCGGTCGTCATCTCACTGACGTTGGGCACTACAGAGAGAGACACGACAGTTACCCAGGTTCAGGGCCCTCGGAGAGGTAAAACCCCTGCGTCCTGCCTTGGTGTGTGTATTGCAGGTCACAATGAAGAAGATGATCGTACAAATATCTAGGGTTTGTGATCGCCAAGGATCGGCCCCTTCTACGCTAGCAAGGCTAGTCCTTTTATACAGGAGCTGGACCTTTTCCCCTCGAAATATCTTGAGGGGGAAGGGTTCCCACATCTCCAAACTGAGGGAGGGGAACTCCCCGTCCTTTACATGATGGACATAGTCCATGGCCGATTAAAGTTTCGGTCCATGGCAGATGTGAGTTCGTCAATGACGCCTCTGCTGGCAGCTTGTGCCGTCCACCCAGCCTTGCACTAAAGAGGCAAGGGCAGGGCCTTGGTCTTCTGGTCCTCGTCGAGCCCCCTTTAATCACCAAAGGGGAAAAGGAATCTTGCCTCCTCGAGATGGCGCTTTGTGAGCTCAGCCATGACGCGAGCGACGTAGAACTTGCTTGTATTGTAGCCTGGGAGCCCACTCCGCTAGTCCTTGCAGCAGGCGTGGTGGAGAAGGAATCCTAAGCTCCATGGTTGGTCTTCTCACCTTCGGAGGACCTTCAAGCGTAGATAAGTTTATGACTCGGGAACCTCCACGAGGGAGTTCCTCCCCGAGCCCGCCTTCTGCTCCATCTAGGTGTCTCCGTGAGGGTTTTACACCTCGCGGAGCCTCACTCGAGAGATGCCTCTCGGAGTGATTGCTTTCGGGGAGTCATCATGCGCCTAGCAACCTTAGGTCCTTGGAACCCTAGTCACCAAGGATCCCACAGTAGCCCCTGGGCACGTGTCCTTTGCGCGACCATTGATGGCCACGAAAGGGCATGTGGCCCACTGTTGCTGGCACAAGTCACTTCTCATTGGCCCGCCGGGCGGAGCAGTCGATTGCCTCTGAAGCGTACACACCAAAGGGCAGACGATCCTCCACCGTTAGTTTGAAAACCGCGGCGTGACAAGACGTGGCTTTGCAGTTGCGCGCAGGTTTTTCGGGGCGCGTGGCGTTCCCTGGTGATCAATGCGCGGCGATCGAGGCGCCGGTGGACCCATCGGTCCAGGTTTTTAAGGAGAGAAGGGGGTTCGCCACCCACTTCACTTCCCGTTCTTCATCTCCTCTAGCCCTCAAACTCATGGCGTCGGAGCTGTCGATGCTGGCCGACGCTGTGATGGGCTCTATCGCGAGGAAACTGAGAAGCCCCCGAGTAGAAGCGCACGGCGGAGGGCCGTCATCTTCCTCCGTCGCGGGAGCGGCCTCCCCGGCGGCAGCGGGGCCAAACGGCAGCGGGGGGCTGCCAAGCGTCCTCGCGGCCGTCCCCCAGGTAGTCGCGACATGAAGCCACGGAGGAGGCGCGGCGAGCGGTCGCCAGCACCGAGCCCGCCTGAGCGGTCCCCGGCGCCGAGCCCACTTCCGGGCCCGTGAGTGCGCCTCGACATCCGCCGAGCGCACCTCCGCGTCCGCTTCTCCTGGCCGCCAGGAAGTCCGAGGAGGGCCGCATCGGCCCGTTCGTCGAGCTCCTCGTAGTCCTTGATTCCCCCGACTGGGTCACCCAATGTTGAGGCTCCATGCCTCCTTCGTGAGGGAGTGCGCCATATATATAGTGATTTTTAGGTCCAAATACGTCGGTGGGGGAAAAGATCACGCGATTTGAAAGATCAATCGCCGAAAGAGTGCAGGTGGCGCGCCCTACCTTGTTGGGCGCGCCACTTGGACTCTTTTGGGCCTCGGGCCCTTCCAAGTGAGGTTCCAGTGCCCAGGGTGCTTCTCCCGATGAAAACCGACGCTCCAAATCCCAGGTCAATTTTACTCCGTATAGGTCTCTGAAAGTGAAAAATAGACAAACCATGGTTTTCCTGTTTTACAGAGTTACAAGCCAAACAAAGGGGATCATTGGTAAATCCCCATAAATCAATGTAAAACATGGTATTATCATCATATATGTTGCAAATATGTGGGAATTTAATATGATAAAGGACAAAGTTCATGTATGCATTTTACATGCATCAACATCTGCAAGCTTAACCTATGCTCGTCCCGAGCATGAAGGTGATAAAACTAACATGAACTTTGGAGTTTATAATATATAGCTTCTAAATAATCATGCAAAATATCACAAGGTTTAGTCAATGAGGAATGACAATAGGTAATGTGAACTCATCAAGTGATAACTCTTACATTCTACAAAGCATGCATAATAGTAAATAACATTGTAAGAAACATGAATGGTAATTCATATGAATCATAAAGCATGCTTAGTAGAATCGTATAGAATTGTTGGAAAACTCTTTGTCCTCTCTTTTCATGAATATTTGTTTGACTCTTGAACACAAGAAAGTAAGCAGGGAATGTATGTGCTAAACCTCCAACAAAATAAAAAAGTAGAGAGCATAAAACATGATTTTGAGCTATGCAATTCATGTCAACAATAATAATAAGGATGGGGTACCAAGTATCTCACGTATAAAGCTATCTATGTGTCATGAGTTTGACCTCTTATGAGTAAGTGTTGCCTCATTTTCTTGAATTCTGAGGACTACACCTCTCGTTTCACAACTTCGGGTTACCAAGACTTTTCAACATACATGTTTCAACCAAGTATCGTAGTGGGTTACCTTCATGCCGCCTGTACAAAGGACGAAAGGAGATGGGTATATCAACTATAGGGCATCCATACCGGACAACATGAACAACAAACGTTGAGCATCCTCTCTAACTCTCTCTCACGTTTTTCTCATACTCGTTTTTCTTTCCTTTCTTTTCTTTTTCCACTTTGTTTCACAACTCCTTTTCTCTTACATTTTTCACTCTTGTTATTCAGGATGCTCGTTGCTGAAACTTTCACCATGATTAAGAATGGCTTCGGTTAGAGGCCCATTTCTCTTCTCTAACAATGTATGCATACTAGCTTAAATAACCTCTGTTCATTCCACAACAGATAGCCATCAACAAAACAAAATAAATGATGATCAACGTACGGTGAAATACCCCAATAGTGTAATGTTGAAAGACTTCCCCAGTAAAAATAGTTACGGTCTAGCTCATTACTCATAATCAGTAAAACCCACAACACCCATAGTGGTATTTTCCTTCCACACCTTACTTTCTTATGAGCTTTAAATTACACAAAAAAGAATATTTTGTAAAGTTTGGAGGAAAAACACACACATTATACTTGGAATAGAAAGTTTTATATAGGTAGTATGATAGACATTGGATTTGAGTTTAGCATGGAAAAAAGTCTATGCTGATGTCTACCCACGCTTCTATTCTTGTAGACAGTGTTGGGCCTCCAAGTGTAGAGGTTTGTAGAACAGCAGTAAGTTTTCCTTAAGTGGATCACCCAAGGTTTATCGAACTCAGGGAGGTAAATTTCAAAGATATCCCTCTCAAGCAACCCTGCAATTACGATACAAGAAGTCTCTTGTGTCTCCAACACACCCAATACACTTGTTAGATGTATAGGTGCACTAGTTCGGCGAAGAGATAGTAAAATGCAAGTGATATGGATGACTATGAGGGGTAATAACAATCTGAAATAAATATGGCAGCAAGTAAACATGCAGTAAAACAGTAAATAAACGGTGATTCGATGTTTGGAAACCAGGCCTAGGGACGATCATACTTTCACTAGTGGTCACTCTCAACAATGATATCATATATAAAGGAATATAAATATAAGCACTTCACTATGCTACTCTGAACTACTCTCCGGTTGGATAACGAACACTAATTCACCGCGTAGGGCTGCAAAACAAAACCTTAAAGATGTATTCCCAAGTACTAATGAACACCCCATGTTGTCACTTTGAGCATTCATAGGAGGTACTAACACACCACAATTTCATAGAGACATTCAACTCAAATCATAATTAAGTGAACAAGTATTTTGTGAAATATAGTCTATGAGACCCACACGATGCACACATTGTCACCTTTACACACGTGGGACAAGGAGTCTTCGGAGATCACATAAGTAAAATCCACTTGAATAGAATAATGACATCTAGATTAGAAAGCTCATGATCACATCAAGATCACACCATGAGAGAGAGATAAACCACTTAGCTACCGGTAGAACTACTCCCTCATCATCATGGTAGTCAGCAACGGCGATGGAGATGGCGGTGGACTCGATGAAGATGGCTCCGAGGGCAATTCCCCGTCACGGCAGGGTGCCGGAACAGAGACTTCTGTCCCCCGGATCTTGTCTGCAATGGCGGCGGAGCTACGGAACTTTTCATGGGCAGAGACTGATTGATTTAGGGTTTTTGTGTTGGGTGGTATTTATAGGCGGAAGGGCGGGGTCGGTGGAGGCCAGGTGGCCCCAGACCACCCATAGGCGCGGGCCAGGGCGAGGCCGCGCCTAGGGTAGGTGTGGCCGCCCTGTGGCCCTCCTCCATCTCTTCTCTAGAGTCCGTCTTTGCTCCGGGGGAAATAGGAACTTTGGATTTTGTTTCGTCCAATTCCGAGAATATTTCCTGTACAACTTTTCTGAAATACAAAACAGCAGAAAACAGGGAACTAGCGCTGTGGCATCTTGTCAATAGGTTAGTTCTAGAAAATGCATAAAAGTGCCACAAAGTGTAAACAAAACATATAGCAATTGGTGTAAAACATGCATGTAGTATCAAAAATTATAGATACCTTTGAGACGTATCAAGCATCCCCAAGCTTAACTCCTGCTCGTCCTTGAGTAGGTAAGTGATAGCAAAATAATTTTTGAGGTGACATGAAGCCAACACAATCTTGATCAAGCATGTAAAGCATTGTGAACTGGGATCTAAGTACTCTAAACATAGGCATGATAGATATAATTCAATATAACATAGCTACTATGTTATAACATGAAGAGTAACTCAAACAAAGGATCATGAATAATAATGCATCGAAAGCAACTGTTTGTTTATGAGAAAACATAGCAAAGTGGTACTCAACATGTCCTTTATGAAGTAGCAAAACATAAATGCCAGGACACCTTCAAAGTTCAAAGGGTGACTAGATACAAGTAATTTAAGAACAAGCAATAGCATAATCATGAATCTATCAATAATAATTTTGGGACTATGCACATTGCACTAAGAATGACAACTATGCTCTCTTAATTGGTTCATAAAGTAGAAGATGAAGACTCAACATATAAAAGTAAAAGAGAGACTCTTTGCAGAGTAAGCAAGATAAACAAGTTTTATAAACCTTCCAAAAAGTATGGTACTTATTAGCTTTGAGCTCTCATTGCCCCTATCATAAGCATCTTGAATTGTTAAAGTTAAGGTGAATCAAATATGAGCTACATGCTTGCAAATCACAAGTCGAAAATCTCATAATGTGAATCAAATATGAGCTACATGCTTGCAAATCACAAGTTGAAAATCTCATGCCCCTTGAATACAAGTACCTAAACCTCATGCTACTCAACTTAGGTCTCAAATAAGTTCTTGTCATTGTAAGTATACATGTATCATCGAGAACCGCCAACGGGGTACCTCCTGCCCCATGATATAGGAGCATTCCCATACAAAAATGACAAGAGCATCTCAGCAATTTTCTATTTACTATGGGTATAGCTTTTTACTGAAAATGCTTCATAGAATGCTCACTATGGTTTGCTGTAAATTTCCACCATGAATGATGCATGTCTTAGATTAGCGGCCCAGGTGACGAGGGTACTCCTCGGCAATGCCCACCTTTAGGGGCTTAGGGTTGATGGAATCATGCAGGCTGACACGAGACATCGGATACCAAACAGACAGGGAGAGAGAATTACCCAGGTTCGGGGCCCTCGATGAGGTAAAACCCTTACTTCCTGCTTGTCTGATCTTGATTATCGAAATTATTGGGTTACAATGGGGTAGCCAAAGGCTAAGACTAAGATCTCGTCGAGAGGCTAAGATTTCTAATGACCTAGCTCTAGACTTGCGGTGAATTTGGCTCTGGTGATTGTGTGTCCCTCGGCAGACCCTCTCATGGCCCTTATATTGCAGGCCAGTTCCCAAGAGTTCTGTCCGGGTTCGACTAGATTACAAAGAGTTCTATGTCTAAACTTTCCTCGTCCTTCGTCTTCTTGCATTGTCCATCAAGAATCTTTCTTCGGAACCGACGTATCGGCCCACCTTGGTCGGTGGATGATCTTCATGGGCCCCTGGTTGGGCCGCAGGGTAGCACAACATTGGTTACCCGAAGGGTAATGTTCGCATCACCAGGCGTTTCTCTAACTCATATACAAACTCCATGGACTTACAAGTTTCCATTTTATTTTGAATCGCTAGGCATCCATAAACAAAAGAACATGACATCAACTAAATATGAATAAGTGCAATGTTGAAAGCGTTCCCCATGAAAGCATGGTTATGCTAACTCCCAACTTGCAATTTGCAAACATATAAACTTCATAAGATCGTCACAATGATCAAGTTTATATTTTGGATCTTCTGAAATCTTCGAGTCCATATTTTTCTGCCTTCAATGATTTTTATCGGGTGCGCATCCAGCGCTCCCGATGGGAGTAGCCCCCGAGTCTATGGACAGATGCTTGCAACCGTGCGTAGACTCAAGTCAAACAACCCAATATTATAGTTTCCTTCGGATGCTTCATGAGGATTCGATACTTTGGGTGACATCATCAGTGACGTGGCCACTGCGGCAGCTCGATTGACAGGACGTGACCTGACGGGCCCACCCTACTTCTGCACGGTCAGTTAGGAAATGTCTAGTTCTTGCGCGTTGACCGAGGCACCTCCTCGATTTCCGCACGTAGTGGGAGTAATGGGCCGTTGGTTTCTCTCTCTTCTTTGACACATGTATGACTGGATCCTTGTCCATCTCCCCACGATGCAGAAATAACGGCCACGATCCTTAGTCAATTCTTGTTATAAATAGAGGAACTCTTACGTTTTCACTTTTTACGCCTCCCATACTGCTCATCTTCGTCCTTTGTCTTCTCCTCACCATTGTCTATGCCTCCACGAGCTTCCCAGCAACCATGGGTAGGAAGAAGGGTACTGCTAGCTCTAGTGCTACCGCAGGCGCACCCAAAGCCAGCCTCGACTGGACCGCATCCACCATCTCCAAACGTGAAGAGAACAAGATGAGGTCACTGGGACTGATTTCTTCCTTACTCCGCATTGATCCCCACTGGGCTCTGTGGAGGAAGATTTTTTTATGTCAAACGCCATATTGGAAACGATGGCCCTCACGTGGTCGGTGGCGTCAGCTTCATCGTCAGGAAGGAAGTCAACTACTTCAACTTTCTGATGAGGGAGTCTGTCCAGGGCTGGCGGCAGAAGTGGTTTTATCTTCGGGACATCCCAACATCAGGCTGTCGATCTAATCTGCCACCATTCAAAGATGTTCTTGCTGCCGTGCCGAAGAAGTCCTGGCAAAACACCTTGATTGCTGAGGAAAGCGAGGTAGCCGACCAACTGTACGAAAAGATCTTAGATCTAAAGAGTGCAGGAGGTCAGACGATGTGCAGCACTGAAGTAGTCGCAGTGTTTCTGAAGCATCGAGTGCAGCTTAGTAATGTCGAGAGCTCATCAACTCTGGTTGTACACTGGTGCCAAGGACAAATCAAGGGTCAACCCGAATGATTTTTTTGAAGAAGATATTCGGGACGAAGTGAGGCGTCTGACTTGCTTCAGCCAGAAGGATACCATAGCTATGACTTCGGCTCGCCCCCCTTTTGATTTTAAGCACCTACCTTCCGATTTAATTTCAATTGCCTTTGTACCTGATATCATTGTTTGCTTCTGAACCTAAGATTTGTTCTTTTGCTTTCAACATGCTTCTACCATCGCTCAATGCTATCCACCGACGCCCGAAAGTGGAGCAGCTCCCGAAGATGACGATGCTTCCGAAGAAATTGAGGATGACCGGAATGTTCTTGAGGATAGCGATGCTTCGGGCGATGAAGCCCATGAAGATAATGCACTTATCAAGTCCAAGTGTCGCAGGAAGATTAATGAAGATCTGATGACAACAGCAGAGTCAAGTCCTAGCAGACGGGATAACGATGATGCTGATGCAATCCCTTCTCCTGCACCTTCCCGAGAGACTTCGCCTCCTCAGGTCACAAAAGGACCATCAAGACTCTTCGCAGAAGAGGATGACTTAGAGTCAATTTCGCGAGTTTCCTTTTCTCCTTTTTGTTTCTTTTTTACTTCCACTTAGCTTCTTTCAATTTACTAAATCTCATTTCTGCTTTGACCAGTTCCGAGGAAGATGACGACGTTCCTCTTTCAAAGAGGGCAAGAATACTTTCTGATAAAGAAGAGTCTGCAAAGGAATTGGTGCCTTCGACTGCCGAAATTGATCATACCGCCACTCCTCCGCCAAGAACAGTTGTGGCCAAGGTTAAAGCTTCTACAATGAATCCTTCAGCAAGCGCCTCCGCTCCTCCGTCTTCGAGAGATCATGTAAGCATTTCTTTTTAGCAAATAGCATCCAACGTAGTATCCATCAGCCCCCGAGCCGATGATTGGCTTTTTGAAAAAAGCCAAACATAGGTTAAGATATGCCCGTTGTATAACTTGACACAGTCCTTTGATTCATGCCCAGTTGATATTTTGGTAGATTTTGCTGGTCAATTCGTTCGATTTGAAGCAGAAAACGTCCAACTTCGCAAGGCTGCTAAAACTTCGGCTGACCAAGTGCTAGAGGCTAACAGGCTAGCAGCCGAGGCGCAGAATGAAAACGTAAGCCTAAAGGACGAGCTGAAGAAGCTGGAGAAGAAAATGAAGGAGGAGCGAGGAGGCAAGACACAAGGCTTTCGTTGAAGCGAGACAAAAAAGAAGGCACTCTCCGCGAGTCCATTGAAAGTTTGCTAAGTAAGATTTCTTCATGCTTGTATGCTTCTTCTTTTCCTTAGAGTATTCTATTGTTGTAATAAATTGTTTCTCCATGATATTTCAAATACTGCCGACATGCCTGTTGACCGTACAAACACCCTTCGAGTGGATTCTATGTCGGATGCCCTTTCATTTACAGTTGAATCCAGCAGCCAGATCCAAGATCTCTTGAAGAAGACCAAAGGAGCTTTGTCGAGGTTATTCTCGATGATGTTCCCGAAGCTGGAGCAGAACAAGACTCTTGGAGAGATGGCAGATACTTTCTTCGTCGACTCCTCTGAAGCTATTGAGGTATTGAAGCAACGTTCTCGTCTTTATGAAGCAGTCCTCACTTTTCAACTTTTGATGGGGCATGGATTTGGTTCTGACCTGGAGAAATTATCCAAAGCGCTACCAGTGGATGCAAATGGTTGCCTTGTCGACCTTGATCCTTTCAAACAACCCTCACTGTCGTGCGCCAATCGGCTCCTTAAATTAGTTCATGAAGACAAGAAGAAAGCTACATCCGAAGCTGCACCAAGTTCGTTGACACTGACTTGATCAAGCTGGATCTACTAACTTTTTTAGTTGTAACCTGAATACATTCGACCCTTGCTTTGTAATGAATTAATCTGACTCTGTTGTCGGCACTTAACTTTCATCACAATCTTTTGAATGAAATGCTCCGCTGGCTCCCGATGGGAGTTTTTTGTATTCGATATTTTCCTTTTGATGATTTTCTGAAGATGTATATTAAATATTTTGTTGCAGACTCCTTCGACTTCTTCCCGAGTCGAGAGTTCTTTGCACCCCTCTGCTATTGATGAATCGGAACTTGTGCATCGTCTGCGCGATGAAGTTTCCTGGCTGAATAAAGACATAGCTGGTCTTCATACTATGGCAGCACTGGTGAAAAAGAAGAGTGAAATTGCTGCTGTAGTTGAGCAACATGCTTTAGATCACCTTCGTGTGGCTACCGAGAGCCTAAGCTGTAAGTAGTCAATCACTCTTTCTTATTTTATTGATACTTCTGTAAATGATCTTCTGCTGACTTGCTATTCGTCTTCAAAAGTTGTTGCTTCCGATGAATCAGAAGAAAATAAGCGGATCCATGAGAAGATTGTAGTGATGACCGACATTTCTCACCCGAAGTGTGAATTATGGTCAAATAGGTCAAAAACTGTAATCGTGGCGAAGTTCGAGTATCGAGCTGAGAAAGTTCATTATTACTTTGATAAGTACCATGCTCATTTAACCATGGTATGGAAAACCATGTTTCCTTTGGATCCAACACCCGAGACTCTGTCGGCTTTGTTCAATCGATTCAAGACTCCAGTTTGAATTCGATCTTTGGTGCGCAAAGAACTTTTTGCTGGAGCCGAGCTAGCACTTGCTTCTATTTTAGCAT
This sequence comes from Lolium rigidum, assembly GCF_022539505.1. Lineage (NCBI taxonomy): Eukaryota > Viridiplantae > Streptophyta > Magnoliopsida > Poales > Poaceae > Lolium > Lolium rigidum. The sequence goes on along the minus strand of NC_061513.1, from coordinate 49,867,114 downwards.
GTCATCCGACCATGGATTTAGAATCCATTGCCAATGCTAATGTAAGACTAGATCAATACTATCCCATAGCTAGGCACCCTGCTCATATTATTATTTCCAGGATGGAGGCAGGTACCGAAAGAGATTTGAAGAATCAAGAAGATCAAGGGACCTTTTCATGATAGGAATTTTTAAATATTCTTGCACACCGTGTGCTTTTTGTAAGGAATCACTCCTTTTTAAGATGATCTTGCGTTGCAAGAAGTAACATTGTGTGTATTTGATGTTCTTTTTTAACACCATTGTGAATCGATGGACCGTAAGTCCAGCCGAAATATTTTTCTATTTTGTCGAAGGCAACTGAGTGATCATGCCAGTTTGCTCACTCGACGACCCTATAGTAATCGCAATTTTTGCTGAGTCGCATGTATGTTTGTAAGAGCGACACCCTTCGAGTAAACGAGGGAACTATGCGCTTTGTATTTGGCTTCGTAACACGGTGCACCGGTATGATCTTTTCGTATGTTGTATTATTGCCACCAACTGCAACACTCGCATGTTTTTTGAGGCTTTGATGGATTTTTTTTTGATAAGAACTTACGGTTTCCGAGTATTGCTAGAAAAACCATGCTGCGTTGATAACCAGAGCTCCCGATGGGAGTAGTAGTTAATGACGACATTGTAATAATTCTTGCAGCCCCTGAGTATTGCCGGGTAAGCTATGACGCGTTGTTGACCGGAGCTCCCGATGGGAGTAGTAGTCGATAAAAATATCCCGAACATTTGTTCGGGTGAAGAGATAATCATATAAGCTGAACCAGAAGTTTTATTCATAATACGTAACTGGCTAAGAAGCCTTAATGCAAAAAGAAAAAGGTCGAGTCCTACACATAAAATCGTTGCAAGTGGGCGACGTTCCATGGGTTCCCAACATCTTTTCCTGAAGTAGGATTCTTGAGGCGATAAGCTCCTCCTGGGATTACTTCAGTGACGATAAATGGTACTTGAAAGAACATCTCTCACATTATGTTTTGTGTGTTTGATGTCAATATATGTGATACACTAATGTTTGTTTAAGTGGTACAGGGATTACATAGATATTTATTCATGTGTGTTGGATTTGATCGTCTGTCAAAAGAAATCGAAAAAGTTGGCTGAGCCGGATAATCCGGGCCGGATATTGTTGAAATATCCGGCCCCCTGATTTTGGCTAAGTCTCATGAGGAAAAGCAGCGCAGGATAGGGGCCGGATTTTTGCCCGGATATTGTCCCGGTATTGTACCAGGGCCGGAATATCCGGGCCGGATATTTTGGAAATATCCGGCCCCCTCGATTTTGGCTAAGGACTGGAAGAAAAGCAAGTCTGGCATTGGGCCGGACATTTGGCCGGATAAAGTCACAGTTTTGTCCCGAAGGCCGGATTATCCGGGGCGGATTATCCGGCCCTTACTTAGGCCGGAATATCCGGGCCCCTGAAGCCGCAACGGCTCAATTTTGAGGGAGGTATAAATACCCCCTTCTTCTACCTTGGTTGCTTGCTCAATCATTACACAAGAAATCTGCCAAGCCACCTCCATTAGAGCCACCTCAAGAAACTCAAGATTTGCAAGATCTCCTTCCTCCCCCAACCAAAGCTCTTGATCTTTGGAGATTCGAAGGAGAAGACACCGATCTACATCCTCACCGAAGCGTTCTTCATTTCCCCTCACTTGTTTGAGGGATCTCATGCTAGTGTTCCTATTTGGTTCCCTAGTTGATTTGTTGTTGATGTGTTGTTGTTGATTGTTGTATTGTTACAGATTTGGGAGCCTCCAATTTGGTTGTGGATGTGTGCCCCAAGAACTTTGTAAAGGCCCGGTTTCCGCCTCGAGGAAATCCCTTAGTGGAAGTGGGCTAGGCCTTCGTGGCGTTGCTCACGGGAGATCTGAGTGAAGCCTTCGTGGCTGTTGGTTTGGCTTGCGTAGCAACCACACTCCTCCAAACGTAGACGTACCTTCTTGCAAAGGAAGGGAACTACGGGAATCATCTCCGTGTCATCGCGTGCTCCACTCTCGGTTACCTCTATCCCACTCTATCTCCTATTGCGTAGCTATATCTTGCTTAGTTGATATCCTTGTAATATAGGTATATTCACTTAGTTGCATATCTAGAGAATTTACCTTTGTGTCAAGCCTAAGTTGAAAAAGAACTAAATATTGGTTAGCACCTATTCACCCCCCCCCTCTAGGTGCGGCATACGATCCTTTCAATTGGTATCAGAGCCTCGGCTCTTATTTCGGGCTTAACCGCCTAAGAGTATGCCGAACGAGGATCCCACGGAAGAGGCCACCAAGACGGTCTCCATGGAAGACTTCAATTCGTTAAAGTCCTCCATGGAAGCCCAAATGGAAAGCATGAAAAAGATGATTGCCGAGCTTTTGGCTCCAGCCCTTCCCAAGGCTCCTAGTGTAGAGGTAAAAGACACGGGTGCGTTAGATGAGGGAGATGCTTCGGACTTACCCTCATCTACCAAACCCGTGGAAGGTGATAACTTAAAAACTATCACATCTCCTAGGGGAACTAGTGGAGGTGAAAGCTACAATCGAGTAGCTCCACCTTTCCTATCTCCCGATATACCGGTTCCCCATCCCCATTTGAACATTTGGGGCGACCCACCTAAGTTTTCTATTGATAATTTCGATACTTGGCAATTTGAGTTCCACTCTCATGTTTGTAGTGCCTCCAATGAACTATGGAGAATCATCTTGGAGGGCTTCAAACCATACAACCCCAACAAGTTGACTAGAAGAGAAGCGATTGATAGTCAACTCAACAACACCGCCTTACACATGATTCAAACTAGTGTGGGGACACCGGAATTGCATCGTGTCCGGAACTACACCACCGCCAAGGAAGCTTGGGATGGCTTGGCCGCTAGTTGCATTGGAAGTGAGAGCACAAGGAGGAACAAGTATAATGCTCTTAAGAATAAAGCCGAAGGGTTCATGAGGCTACCGGATGAAGATCATGAAGTCATGTATGGAAGAATTCTCACCGTTGCCGATGCCTTCCGGCTTATTGGTGCCACCCACATCAATGACACTTGGATCAAGGAGAAGTACATTGAATGCATGATGCCATTTGTACCCATTGATGTCAAGACTCTTGTGGGAAGGGAATGCTATTCCTCTCTCACCTCTCAACAAGTCGTGCACGAGATGCAAGCTCTCAAGGTGCTTGAGGAAACCTCTCATGATTCTCGCACTCGTGCTCTTGGGATGACAAAAGGTTCCAACCTTGCCTTGGCGGTCAACTCCGTTGAAGAAGTGATTCCTCAAGAATCTTATAGGGCATCTTGGAGTATGTCCTATCCGGAAGATTTGCAATGCCACTACCATGATCACATGGCCTTCCATGCAAAATCCTTTTGGGTTGATCCCTCCAAGGCCAAGGAAGACAACATCAAGAGGAACAACAAAAGTGGGTTCACTAGCTTTGGTCCAAAGACAAGATCATGCTACAATTGTGATGACAAGCGTCACTTCATTGCCGAATGCCCCTATGAGAATAGAGAGCTTCATAATGGGAGGCTCATTCCCAAGGACAAGAGCAAAGACACAAAGGGCAAATATTCAAAAGCCCTCAACAAGAAGTTCTACAACAACAAGACCAAGAAGGGCAAGAGGCCCTCAAGAGTTGTGCTAGTAACAAGGGAAGAATATTCATCCGATGAAGTTGAAAGTTCTAGTGGTGATGAAGATGAAGAAAGCTCAAAGGAATTGGCCGCCATCGTCACCACCAACATACCCTCTTCATCTCTCTTTGAATATCCCAATGAGAACCCTCTGTTGACGTCAGAAACCCCCTGGCGGGCAGAGACGGTCAACACGGTAGAGCCGGGAACAACTAGGGCTGCGGCTGGCCCCAGTCCCTCAGAGCGACGGCCCGCAAAGCCTCCTTGTCGCACGCGCCGATGCCAATCGCAAGGGCGTGCCACCTGACCTATACCTGGTCAGGAAGGTGTGGATGATGCCTCGCTTAGTTTCCTGCATGGCATACACGTAAACATTAAATACGAGCCTCGATCGGCTCTCAGGTTATCCTGTGAATCGGCTCAAAGAGCCGATCCACCCATGATCCGGACAAGGTGTCCGAATATATGGTGGTCCTGCTTGATCAAGATAAAGCTAATTAGATCTACGACGATTTAGGGTTTTCACCGCATAATCGGATCATCCTACTCACGATCGGGCCTCGCGCTCGCGCACGGTGACCGTAAGCCGATCCTAGACAGGGCCTAAAAACCAACACGAGGTTGATCCCCGGAACATCCTTTCTAGGGCTAGCAAACGCCACCCTACACGCCGCTGGATCCTCCAACCCTTTGTAAGGCCTAACTATTGCGGATGTTAAACTAATCCTTGATGAAACAAGGAACAACCGTAACGGATCAGATCTACTAAACTATGATCAAGCGGGGTGCTGCCCCTACACCTAAGATAGGTGTAAGGGCGGCTAGATGTGCAAGGGTCGCATAACGAAAGCATGTAATTCGAAGAACAATGCTAACCCTAACACATCTAAGATAACTACGTTGCTCGCCATAAAAAAGGCTTCAGTATGAGCAACGCATGAACAACGTGGGCAGGCTTGTGCTGCCTAGATCGCAAGATGCGATCTAGGCAGCATGGTGCTTACCGGAGAAACCCTCGAGACGAAGGGGTTGGCGATGCGCCGAGATTTGTTTGTGGTTGAACGTTGGTTGTTGTTTATTCCATAAACCCTAGATACATATTTATAGTCCAGACGGACTTTCTAACGTGGGAGATCCCCACCGTGTACGAGATAAACTCTAACTTTTAATCTAGATACAATCTACTGTAATTAAAGATACACGGGCACTCTAGCCCAAATTCTCCGTGCAAGGCCGCTTCAGAGATCTTCCACGTGTAATCTTCCAAGCCCATCCTGATCACGGCCCACCTCCTGATTTGGCCAAAATCTGGTGATAACACATGCCCCCCTGGTTTTGGAAATGTCATTTCCAAAATCATTATGCTCTTCTTCCGTCGGGTCATGTTGTAGTAGAGCGGAACCGTCACAACATTTCTCATCATGATGCCCTGTCTTCTGAACTATTCCGCGTGATTTGACCGCCGTCTTTGGGCACCGCCTCCTCGGAAACTGTTGTGGCATTGCATTTCTACTATAGCCCCTTTATTTAAACGCCCTGAGCAGTTTGCCACTCCATCTCTTTGCTCTGTTCTGGCCATCGGCACCCAAAAAACCCCCAATCTCCCATAGCCATGTCTTCCTCTTCTTCCTCCCCCACCTCATCGGTCTTCTCTGACTCTTCCTCCTCTCGCGAGCCGACGCCGGAGTGGGGCTCGTTGGCGGCGCATGACATCCTCACCCCGACGACGTGGGACAAAGAGGAACATGATTCCTCCATCTGGTCGGAAGATGACAAATCCCTGACCGATGGAGAGGGCGACCTTCAATTCCTCATCGAAGGGGAAGAGGAGGCAGAGCGCGAGGACGACCGCTTCTCCTGGGACGATTTCACCTCCTCCGAGGAAGAAGCGGAGGAGGACGATGATGACTCCCTTGAAGGCTACCCACCAGCAAAGCGCCTCCGCACCTGGTGGGACGATGACAGCGATGACGATGATGAGGAAGATGAGGCTCCTGTAGAAGGCTACGGAAGCTCCGATGAAGAGCCTATCAACAGTTGCGCCGGAGGCAGCGTCGACGAGGGCAGCAATGGCCCCTAGATTAGGGATCAGTAGTAGTAGTTGGCTTTTGCCCTCTTCTTCCCTGAGCAATCGGCTCTTTCTTTGTAAGAAATCCCTCTATTAATGAAGAAAATATTCCTCAATTAATTTCGCTTCCTTGTTGATTTTGCCGATCGTCGAACGGAGTCGCCGTACGAAGAGCCGATAGCAGGACATCGGCTCGCATTGCGATCTGGGGCCAAGCTGTTGCTAAACCACACGGTCCAACAGGTCCTACTAGTCCAAACCATTAGCTTGACCTCCTCATCAATCTCACATTATAACCTCTGGTCTGAACCGATTCCGTTAGCTTGCTAATTTGAGCTTATTCCTCTAGAGTCGATATCAACGTATCGGCTTTGTTATTCTGAAGTCGATGTCTATGCATCGGCTGTATTTTCTAACGTGATTTTTTTTTACTGGCCGATTTAAAAATCGGCCTCCATACCTTACTGCCCATCATCCCACATGCTTGGGAAATACTTCTTGAGGTGTTGACCATTGACGGCTACTGGGAACTTCTGCCCGTCTAACTCTTCCAACATGTATGCATTACCCTTCAAGGCCTGGACGACCTTCTACGGTCCGTGCCAATTAGGAGACCACTTGCCATATGCCTTGTCCCTGGTTCCTAACGGCAACACAGCTTCCCATACTAGATCGCCAACTTGAAACTCCTTTGGTCTAACCTTTTTATTGTAGGCACACGCTACCCTGGCTTTGTTCTCCTTAATCTTCTCCAATGACCAAAGCCTCAGTTCTGTTGCGTCCTCAATAGTGTCACTCATCAAAGCTGCATATTCTTCCGCTGTCAGATCATTCTGAAACGTGACACGTCTTGATCCAGCCGTAATTTCCCAAGGTAATACGGCTTCTTGTCCATAGACAAGCTGGTATGGCGAAGTCTTTATAGCTCCATGGCACGACATGCGGTAGGCCCATAATGCTTCTGATAACTTCTCATGCCAATCCCTAGGGTTCTCGTCAATCTTTCTCTTGATCAGCTTGATTAAGCTCGATTGGACGCTTCAGCTTGCCCATTAGCCTCGAGCATAGTACGGAGATGATCGGATCGGTTTAATCCCCATGTCATCGCAGAATTTCCTGAATTCTTTAGAAACAAAGACCGAACCTCCATCGGTCGTGATAGTTTGGGGAATCCCGAACCTATGAATCACGTGTTCTTTCACAAACTTGATCACATCTTCTGATTTCACCTTCTTCATAGGGACGGCTTCCACCCACTTGGTGAAGTAATCTGTGATGGCCAAAATCCATTCATGTTTCTTACTCGACGCCGGATGGATTTTGCCGATCATGTCCATGCCCCACCCTCGGAACGGCCAAGGCTTGATGATGGGGTTCATCGCTGATGCTGGTACCATCTGAATCTTCCCAAACATCTGGCATGCTTGGCACCCCTTGTAGTAATTGAAGCAGTCTTCGAGCATGGTGGGCCAATAAAACCCTGAGCGCCTGATTAGCCACTTCATCTTGTGAGCCGACTGATGAGTTCCACGGGCGCCTTCGTGCACCTCATGTAAGAGCCGATTAGACTCAGTTGGTCCCAGGCACTTGAGTAGTAACCCTTCCAACGTCCTGTAGAACATATCGTCTCCTATGAGGACATACTTCATGGCTTTGTATCTTATCCGTTTAGGTGCCCCCCGAGCCGAATCTTTTAAGTAATTGAAGATTTCGGCTCTCCAATCATCCTGTTCCAGGAATTGCACCTGAACTTCCGACCCTTCAAGTATATCTATGTAGCTCGACGCCATTTGTGCGAGATTGTTGGCCTCGGTGTTTTGGGCTCTTGGGACCCAATTAAAGTTGATGTACCGAAACTGTGTCATCAACTCACGGCATTCCATCCAATATGGGAAAAGCAATTCACTTTCGCACTTGTATTCATTCGTGAGCTGGTTAATCACCAACTTAGAGTCTCCAAAAAGCTCTACTGCTTCTGCCCCGGCTTCTAATAGCAATTCCATCCCCTTACGTACTGCCTCATACTCTGCCACATTGTTAGTGCAAGGGGTAGATAATCTGATGGAGAAAGAGTACTCTGCCCCCCGAGGCGACACGAGCAGAATACCGATGCCACAACCATCGTCGCAAGCCGATCCATCGAAGAACATAGCCCATGCACGTATGGATAGTGCTGCTATATTGGTACCGATTCGCTCAGCTATGAGATCGGCCAACGCTTGCCCTTTGATCGCTTTCGCAGGCTGGTACCGGAGATCGAACTCGACAACGCAAACATCCACTTACCCGGTCGGCCTTTCAACACGGGGGCCGACAGCATGTGCTTGACGACATCCGACTTGCATATGACGAAGATCTCTGCCGTCAAAAGGATGTGATGCAGCTTGGTGCAGGTAAAGAACAGGCAGAGGCACAGTTTCTCGACCTCAGGATACCTTGCCTCCGCGTCCAACATCCTTCTGCTGAGGTAGAAAATGACCCTTTCGACGCCCTCGTGGAGTTGCACAACCACCGAGGCGATGGACGTGTCAGCCACTGATAGGTAGATGTAGAACGGCTTGTCTTGCCGGGGCGGAACTAGCACAGGCGGCGTCGTCAGATACCTTTTAATTTCATCGAACGCCCGCTGCCGTTCGCCCCCGGTGAAATTCGTCGTCGGACTTGGTCTTCACCAGCGCCATAAATGGCTCGATTCGTCCCGACAGATTGGAGATGAATCGTCGGACAAAATTGATCTTGCCAATGAGACGTTGGAGCTCCTTCTTCGTGGTGGGCGGCTGCATGGTGCGCACCGCCTCTTGACTCTTCAGGCCGATTTCGATTCCCCGTTCATGAACCAGGAAACCTAGGAACTGACCAGCCGTCACACCGAAGGCACACTTCTTCGGGTTCATTCTCAGTCCGAACTTCCGAGTTCGGTCTAGGACGCGTCGTAAATCATCCAAGTGTCCCTCCATGGAAACAGATTTGACTACGACGTCGTCGATATAGATTTCCACCAACTTACCGATCAAATCGTGAAATATATAGTTCATAGCTCGTTGGTACGTTGCACCAGCATTCTTCAATCCAAAGGTCATTACTACATATTCAAACAAACCTACCGCCCCTGGTACTCTGAATGCGGTCTTGTGTATGTCTTCTGGAGCCATGAAGATTTGATTGTAGCCGGCGTTGCCATCCATGAAGCTCAACACCTTGTGGCCAGCAGCTGCATTGATCAGTGTCTCGCCACGGGCATCGGATATTCGTCCTTGGGGGTGGCTCGTTGAGATCTCTGAAATCGATGGCCACACGCCATCGGCCATCCTTCTTCTCTACGAGCACGATATCGGAGATCCACTCAGCATACCCGCATGGCCTCGATGAACCCGGCGGCCAACATCCTCTCGATTTCTTTCTTGACCTCCTCCAGAATTTCGGCTCTCATCCGACGTGCTCGTTGCTGGAACGGCCGAAATCCTTTCTTAAGAGGGAGCCGATGTTCGATGATGCTCCTGTCTAACCCAGGCATCTCTGTATAGTCCCATGCGAAGCAATCTGGGTAATCTTTTAGCAGAGCAATCATCTGACTCCTGAGCTGTGGATCCAACTTCTTGCTGATAAAAGTTGGTCGCGGCTTGTCCCCATGGCCGATGTCGACTTCCTCCAGTTCATCAGCCGAGGTGAACCCGTACCCTAACTTTCCGTCACCTGTGAGGTCGACGCCAAATACTGGGAGAGCCGGTGGTGTGGATAACACGGTCCGATCGCCGGAATCGGCCTCCATCTTGATCATCACCAGGACCTCGTAGCCGTGTCGGGGCCGATCACGTAGGCCAGCTCCCCCTTTATCCTTGCTATGAGAGCAGCCGCCCTCATCACTACCCTTACCAGGGCGATACCCAAGTTCTACCATATGGATGTTGAACAGGTGTCCTGGCTGCGGCCTCCCAGGGTACATATTTTCCGCCATGCCGACGGTGCATGCCGGTGATCTCGGCACTTCCGATGCCGTCAATGCGCCTGGCATCGGTAGACGGGTCTTTTTAAAGGAGCCGATGCGTTCGGCCTCGAGGACTGTCTTGATCTCGCCGTGTTTCTTCTTGAGCTCGTCAGTCAGGTCCTCATACTTGACCGGAGTGCCTTCCGCCATCTCGGATGTAGACGGCGATGTTGTGGATGTCGAAGGGTGTCCCACCGGGCGTGCCAGAATGTGTTGACGTCAGAAACCCCCTGGCGGGCAGAGACGGTCAACACGGTAGAGCCGGGAACAACTAGGGCTGCGGCTGGCCCCGGTCCCTCGGAGCGACGGCCCGCAAAGCCTCCCCGGTCGCACGCGCCGATGCCAATCGCAAGGGCGTGCCACCTGACCTATACCTGGTCAGGAAGGTGTGGATGATGCCTCGCTTAGTTTCCTGCATGGCATACACGTAAACATTAAATACGAGCCTCGATCGGCTCTCAGGTTATCCCGTGAATCGGCTCAAAGAGCCGATCCACCCATGATCCGGACAAGGTGTCCGAATATATGGTGGTCCTGCTTGATCAAGATAAAGCTAATTAGATCTACGACGATTTAGGGTTTTCACCGCATAATCGGATCATCCTACTCACGATTGGGCCTCGCGCTCGCGCACGGTGACCGTAAGCCGATCCTAGACAGGGCCTAAAAACCAACACGAGGTTGATCCCCGGAACATCCTTTCTAGGGCTAGCAAACGCCACCCTACACGCCGCTGGATCCTCCAACCCTTTGTAAGGCCTAACTATTGCGGATGTTAAACTAATCCTTGATGAAACAAGGAACAACCGTAACGGATCAGATCTACTAAACTATGATCAAGCGGGTGCCGCCCCTACACCTAAGATAGGTGTAAGGGCGGCTAGATGTGCAAGGGTCGCATAACGAAAGCATGTAATTCGAAGAACAATGCTAACCCTAACACATCTAAGATAACTACGTTGCTCGCCATCAAAAAGGCTTCAGTATGAGCAACGCATGAACAACGTGGGCAGGCTTGTGCTGCCTAGATCGCAAGATGCGATCTAGGCAGCATGGTGCTTACCGGAGAAACCCTCGAGACGAAGGGGTTGGCGATGCGCCGAGATTTGTTTGTGGTTGAACGTTGGTTGTTGTTTATTCCATAAACCCTAGATACATATTTATAGTCCAGCGGACTTTCTAACGTGGGAGATCCCCACCGTGTACGAGATAAACTCTAACTTTTAATCTAGATACAATCTACTGTAATTAAAGATACACGGGCACTCTAGCCCAAATTCTCCGTGCAAGTCCGCTTCAGAGATCTTCCACGTGTAATCTTCCAAGCCCATCCTGATCGCGGCCCACCTCCTGATTTGGCCAAAATCTGGTGATAACACCCTCATATCAAGAATGCACATTGCTTCATGGCAAGGTCCTCCTTGGACACACCTATTGTGCTATCAACTCAAGAAGAGTATACCTCCGGAGATGATGATGTTGATGATGAAGAAGATGCAACCTCTAATGGCTTGGTCGCTCTTGCCTCCCTCTCCACTAACTCTTCATCACCAAGTGAATCCCCCAATGATGTCATTCTTGTGGAGGAAGAAAGTTGCCTCATGGCTAAATCCTCCGAGGTATCATCTCCTAGCCCCTCTATGCCTAACATATCTAGTGATCTAGGGGTTGATGATGCTAGTCTAAAAGTGAAACAAGAAATGCTAGATTTTGATGATTTCATTATCAACCTACAAGGTAACACTAAAAAGCATGTTTCAAACCTCATGGTTCGTATAGCTCAACAAAGAGATATGCTTGAGAAAAAGGGTCAAATAGAGAGAGAAGACTCTCTTGAAATCCATGCTCTTAAAAATGCTCTTGAGGAAAGTCAAGAAACTATAGCTTCTCTTGAGGAGAGGCTAGAAACTCTTGAAGAGCCTCAAGATAAAATTAACAAGCTCACAAAAGCTAGAGATCTTGCTAGGGCTAAGTCTAAAGTGCTTAAAAAGGAAAAGGCCCAATTTGAGGTTGATCGTGAGAAACTTGTGAAGGATCTAGATGAACTAGACAAAGCTCACAAAGCTTTGAAGAGTGAATTCACTCTCCTATCCAAATCCTATGAGCAACTTCAAATTAGGCTTGCTTCATATGATGTGCCTAGTTCCTCTACTCCTCTATGTGATCATGCAAATATTGTTGAGGAAAATGCTAGGTTGAAGGATGAACTTGCTAAGGCCTCCTCTTCCCAAAGTAAACTTTCTTTGGATGATCTTTTGAGTAAGCAAAGATCAAACAATGGGAAGGAGGGCCTTGGTTATATTGCCAAGGCAAAGAAGGCAAACAAGCAAAAGGCCAAGCCCGCACAAGAGAAGAAGAAAGACGTCACTAATGGTGAAGCCTCCAAGGGCAAAACCATGAATGATGATGATGCGGGAATTGCTAACCCTCACTATGTTTTATTTAAAGATTATTATGGTGATGTTTATGCTAAATATGTCGGCCCATATGATGGTTATGTTGCTTGGTCTATTTGGATCCCAAAGACCCTTGTTGCTAACAAAAGAGGACCCATTGCGAAATGGGTACCTAAATCAAAGAATTGATCTCATGTAGGACTATGCCGCCGGAGGTTCAAAATGGGTACTTGATAGTGGATGTACAAGTCATATGACCGGCGGCAAGAACCTCGTCAAGGAGTTGAGGCCTAACATTAATGATATCACCGTCTCCTTTGGCGATAATTCTACATCCGAGGTATTGGGTTTTGGCAAGGTTGTGGTTGCACACAACATTACTCTTGTGGATGTCATGCTTGTCAAAACCCTTGGTTACAATTTGCTTTCCGTTTCCGCCCTTGGCAAGATGGGTTTCGCCGTCTTTATTGATAATGATATTGTGATCCTCTTGTGGAGCAAGACTCTAAAAGTCGCTTTCGTTGGGTATCGCGAACACAACTTGTATCTGGTGGACTTTTCGGGGACCACCACGACAAGTGCGATGTGCCTATTCGGAAAGGCGGACGTGGGTTGGTTCTGGCATCGCCGCCTAGCCCATGTCAACATGAGAACTTTGCAAAGTCTTCACAAGGGGAACCATATTGTGGGACTAATGGAAAATGTGTCTTTTGCCAAAGATCGTGTTTGTAGGGCTTGTGTTGAAGGCAAAATGCATGACTCTCCGCATCCAAGCAAGACTATCATCTCTTCCAAGAGGATCTTGGAGCTCCTTCATGTGGATCTCTTTGGTCCCGTTACTCATGCAAGTCTTGGTGCGAAGAAACATTGCTTGGTGATTGTTGATGATTACTCAAGATACACTTGGGTCTACTTTCTCAAGACGAAAGATGAGACTCAACAAATATTCATTGATTTTGCTACCGAGGTGCAACGCCAACACAACCTCCTCATTATGGCAATAAGAAGTGACAACGGCTCCGAGTTCAAGAACTATACACTCAATGATTTTCTTAGTGATGAGGGGATTCGACATCAATATTCTCGCTGCTTACACCCCTCAACAAAATGGTGTTGCGGAGAGGAAGAACCGGACTCTTATGGATATGGCAAGATCTATGATGGCGGAGTATAAATCCCGCTATAACTTTTGGGCGGAAGCCATCTCCACCGCTTGCCACTCCTCTAACCGGCTCTATCTCCGCAAGGGCTTGAACAAGACTCCATATGAAATACTCACCGGGAACAAGCCTAATATCTCATACTTCAAGGTGTTCGGGTGTAAGTGTTTCTACAAAATCAAAGGGGTTCGTTTGTCTAAATTTGCTCCTAAAGCTTTGGAGGGTATATTTGTTGGTTACGGTGCCGAATCTCACACTTATAGAATCTTTGATGTATCCTCCGGGATTATCATTGAATCTTGTAGTGTGAAGTTCGAAGAAAATGATGGCTCCCAAGTGGGGCAAGTTGATGTTTGTGCAGGTGATGAAATACCTCAAGATGCCATAGTAAGAATGGGTGTGGGATTTTTCCGCCCCATTGAGGGACACGGTGTGGCGTCTCGGGAAGAACTATGCTCTACCACGGTGGAGCCCTCATCTTCTCAACATCAACAAACCTTACCTAGTGAAGCAAATGATGCACCAACCCAAGAACAAGAACAAGACCCTCCCTCTTATGTGCAAGATCAAGGACAAGATCAAGGTCAAGATCAACCAATCATTCATAATGGCTCCAATGAGGATCCAATCAACTCTTGCCCTTCTCCGAACATTATTCAAGATCAAGCACATGAGATTGAGCAACCCCAAGCAATTGAGGAAGCTCAAGTTCAAGGTCAAGACGGGGACCCAAATGATCAAGTTGATCAAGTGACACCTCCAAGGCCTAGAAAGACCAAGGAGGAGATCGAGGCCCGTCGTCTAGCAAGAAGAGAAAGGAACCTCGAACTTCGTGGACACACTCATGACAAGGTTCTTGGTGATGTAAGGGCAAAGGTTTCCACAAGAAGGCAATTGGCGAACTTTAGCCATCATCATGCTTATATCTCCTTAGTGGAACCCAAGAAAGTATTTGAGGCCCTTGAAGATTCGGATTGGTTGGAAGCTATGCATGAAGAACTCAATAACTTCAAGCACAACAAAGTGTGGACTTTAGTTAAGAAGCCAAAGGAGTGCCGCAATGTTATAGACACTAAATGGATTTTCAAGAACAAGCAAGATGAGTTTGGAAATGTTGTGAGGAACAAGGCAAGATTGGTGGCTCAAGGGTTCTCTCAAGTTGAGGGTATTGACTTTGGAGAAACCTATGCTCCCGTGGCTCGCCTTGAGTGTCGTGGTATCGTCACGGCATATGCCATAGGGTGGCTAATCGAAGGGGCTCCTGAGAGATCTCACGGCGGTATCCGGAAGCGGGTATGGGCACGAGCGACACGGCGACGTACCCAGGTTCGAGGCCCTCCGGTGGAGGTAAAACCTCTACTCCTGCTATGAGTGTATATGGTAATCACACAGTACAATGGTGCTCCTAGAGCTGTATCCGGCTGGCCCTGAGAGGCTAAGGGAGACGATGGTCTCTCTCACAGGGCAGCGCTGTAGGTAGGTGAAAGCAATAAGTGCTCGATCGTCCCCTGCACGAGAGGGGTAGTGCGGCTTATATAGGCACCGGCACTTTACATATAGGACCCTATAGTCTACTGGCCGGCTTGGCCGGCTTCGGCTTCCGCTCCTTCCCGAGGCGGTGACGTCAGGAGCCGTTGAGGCGTCGTGGCCTGTCCCATCCGGCTGCCCAGGTCAGCGGTATGGAGAGGAGGTGTCTCTGCCGCCGTCAGCCACTGTAGCCCGTACGGCGCGTCGTAAGCCATGATGGCCTGTCCGGCGCGTGGCACTATTGCTCCACAGTGCCCCGCGCTTTACGGAAGATGAAGTCGGCGTGGACTTTGGGAACCCGGATCACCAACCCGGTTCCTTCCAAGTGCAAGACTCGCCAGCCTCGAGTCGGTCCGAGGTACTGAGACCCCGGCCGGATATGGCTTGTAGAAGCCGGCCCAGCTACAGCATTGGCGGCCGTAGCCGGGCCGACTAGGACTCGGAGCCGGCCGACTTCCGGACCAGCCGGCCACGGCGCCGGCCGGCTGCTCCTCGGCCGGCCTTTGCCGCGAGCCGGCCGGTGGCCAGCCGGCTGCTCCGCGTCCATTGCCCTACCCGGGGTCTTCCCCCGACATTAGCCCCCGAAGCCGGCAAGGTCCTGCGTTTAGAAGGACCTAGGCAGGTTTTCCCGGCTTCTTGAATATTTTTGACGGCACTTGGAGGGGCCGACCGAGGATTTCCTTTCAGCCGGCTGCGCCCTCATCCGGCTCGTTCTTGCCGGCTGCTTCTAGCCGGCGGCTTTTTACACTTGTATAGTTTTTGCTTTCTTGCAAGATTTGATGGCGCCTCCGCCTTGCTGAAGAGTTTTGGTTTGAGTGGAACTTTTCATCCGGCTCCGGCTTGCTGCGCGCCGGAGTCTCCGCCGCCTCGGGCCCTGCGCCCGACTTGACCGGTCTGACGCCTGGCCTGGCCGTCGGTTCGTCTGGTCACATCAATGTCCCTCCGGATCCGGTGCGGTTGTGGGCGACGTGGTGTGGCCGTTTCTGATAACCGTAGCGATTGTGGGGGGAGTTACGGCGCAGGAAATCCGGAGACGTGGCCCACGATCGCCACGTGGAGGCCAACTTGCCCGCCGCGGTCGGCTATAAATGCCGCGGGGGAGGGTACCGAGGCGGCACTTGCTCACTTCTTCTTCCTCGCGCCCCTGCCTCCGTCGCTCTCCGCGCGCCCAAGCTCTTCGCTGCTCCGGCGAACGTCTTCCGCTGGCGAACTCCGGCGACCGAAACTCCACCGTTCCGCCGCCGCCGTTCCATCAATCCGGCGCCACGGGGCCGCGCGTCTCGACGGAGCGTCCTCGGCCGCCGGCCGTCGCCGCCGCGGTCGCAAGGTTCTTCCTCGCCGTTCCACCTTTCTTGGTCGTCTTCTTCTTCTTCGGCCTCGTCAATGGCGTCCCCCAGCGGATCTTGGAGGGGCTCCTACATGCGGGAGGACGACATCGAGCGCTTGGTGCGCCTCGGCGGATCCCGCGGTCGGTGATCACGCGGGAGCCTGGCAAGGAGACGGAGCCCAAGCCGGAGCCCGGCGAGCGCGTCGTTTTCGGCGCGCACCTCGACCGCGGGCTGGGCCTGCCGGCATCAACATTCTTCCAGCGGTTTCTCGACCATTTCGGTCTTCAGCCGCACCACCTGCCGGCCAACGCGTGCGTCCTCCTGAGCTGCTTCGTCGCGTTCATGGAGGCCTACGCCGGCCTGTGGCCCGACATCGACTTCTGGAGCCGGCTCTTCTACTTGAAGGCCCAGACCACCGAGGGCCGCCTGCGGGCCCGTGGCGCCGCCTCGATCTACACCCGGCCCGGTACGCCTTTCCCCAAAATCCCCACCGTCGACTCGGTGAAGAATTGGCAGATGTCATTCTTCTACGTGCGCAACGAGGGGGCGCTCGTCGACCGGATCAACCTGCCGGAGTTCAACCCGGCTCCTCCAGTCGGCCGGATCAATTGGAGCCACAACGCCCGCTCGACGGATCCGAACGCCGAGGTGAACCTGCTGTGGGACTTCCTGGCGACAGCCACCGATGGCGGGCTGACCGCCGAAGATCTCCTCTGCACCATCGCCGAGCGCCGGGTGCTGCCGCTCCAGATGCGCTCCCACAAGATCGGGCACATGTCCGGCCGGTTCGATCCGAACCGGACGTCCAAGGCGCCGCTCAACAAAGCCCAGGTGGCCAGCCGGGTGAACCACATCACCAAGGCGAACCTCACGGAGAGCTGGAGCTACGGGCTGGTGCCTCACGACAGGGAGCATCCGCCGGCGCGGGTAAGTCCTATGTCTTTGCCATTTTCCGGCTTGCGGCTGCGAGGCCGACTTCCTTTTTCTTCTGCCGACTTCCGGCTTGTCATATGTTCATGTTTTTTCTGTCTTTCTAGCTTTTGAGCGCCAGAACGCCGAGGACGGCGACCTGGCGACGAAGAGGTGGACGCCGGATCTCGTCGATCCGGCCGACCAAGCCGGCGAGCATGCCGGCGACGACGACCTGCCGCAGGCGCCTGATCTAGGCGGCCAGGGGGAGCACAATCCGCCCCCTTCACCAGAGCAGCAGGAGGAGGAGGTGGAGCCGGCGACGTCCGGCACGGGGCCCATCCCCGCCGTGCCTCTGCGTACGAGGCCGCCAAGCACCACGGCGACTTCGGCGCCCAAGGGCACGAAACGAGCCGGCTCCACCGCCGCCTTGGAGGCGAAGGCGAAGAAGCAGCGCCGGCTGCAGCCGAAGATGGTCCCGGAGAAGGCCGGGTGAGTTCTTTCTCTCTTTTTCTTGTTTGATTCCTTTTCTTTCCTTACTTTTATACTTATTATCTCTCTCGTTTATCCGGCTAGGGCCCCTATCAAATTTGCCCGGGCGGCGGCTCCCGGCAAACTCCGCGCGTTGTGTCGCCGCTTCCCCGCCAGCGAGAGGGAGCGGACGCCGCAGCCTTCCTCGCGCGCATCTACACCGCCGCCGCCTGCCGCAGGGGCGCCTTCCTTCGCCGTGCCGCTGGCCTCAGCGCCTGATCGCGGCACGCGGGCTGAGCCGGCTCGCCAGGCGACGCTGGACGACATGTTCCCAGGCCGGACTCGTCCTCTTGGCCCAGCTGCTGGGGCTGGTCTGGGAATGCCGCCATCGACCGGAGCCGGAGCCGGCAGCTCCGCACCGCCTGCGACCGGAACCGGAGCCGGGAGGGCCGCGCCGCCCACGATCGGAGCCGGGGCCAGGCCGAGCGTGGTGGTGCTGGACGAAAGTCCGGAGGAGGCGCCTCAGGCGCCGGAGACGACTGGGCCGGCTGGGCCATCTGCTGCGCCCGGAGCGATGCCGCCACCGCAGCCGACGACGGAGGAGCCGACCCGACGGGAGCCGGCAAGCGACGAGCCGGTGCGCACGGAGGGCGCCGACTCGCGCGCGCTGGTGAGGACGGGGACCCCAACGGCGTCACCGCAAGACCTGCACGTGGCCAAGGGCGCACTTCTTCTTCAGGTGCCGTCCGCCTCCGATTCCAGCCTCGGCTCGGCTGCCACCATGGAGCAGGCGTGGCTCCGCGCCGACTCCTACGAGGTGACCAGCCGGGAGGGAACCCCCGGCCAAGCATCGGTGGAGATGTTCTTCTCCGGCCTGCAGGCCAACCTCAAGGCCATGGCAACCGGGGCCGCGGCTGACGTCGCCAAGGTGGAGGAAGCCAGCAAGGTAAGCTTCGACTGTTTTTGATCTGAATATTATCCTGGTAGCCCTCCGAGGCATGGGCCGGCTGCTTGGAGCCGGCACGAGTTTCGCCTGATTGACTAACTTTTTCCTTTTTTCTTAGGCTGTGGCGGATCGGCGCACCGCTCTGTACAACCGCGCCGTGACCCACTACCACAAGGCCAAGCTGGACCGGGCCGACTTGGCCCGCGAGCTGGAAGCCGCCAAGGGTAAGCTCTATGTTTCTTTCGACTTGATGTCTTGTTTTCTTTCTAATCTTGGTTGGCTGACATTTCTTTCTGGCCGACTTGTAGTTGAAGCCGCCAAGGTCCCACAGCTGGAGTCGGATCTCCGAGCCGCTCGCGACCAATGCGCCGTGAGCGAGGAGGCGGGCCGATCCGCCGCCCGCAAGCTTAAACTGGCTGATCAGGAGCTGACGCGGCTGCGCCAGCTGGAGCAGAACCACCTTAAGGAGCTTGCTGCTCTTAAGAAGGACGGGGAGGAGAAGCTGGCGGAGCTGAGCAGGCGGTTGGACGAGGTGGAGAGGCAACGGCTTGCGCTTCAGGAGGAGGTCACCACCAAGTCCACGGAGCTGACGGCCACCGCCAAGCGCTGGACGGAGGGGATTGGCGCGCTTGATCGCGGCTTGTCGGGTGAGTGCCTCTATGTTTCCTCCCCTTGCCGGCTTTCGGCTGTCGGCTGCCGGCTTAGGTTGGTAGCCGGCAGCTGAAACTTATCTTCTTTCGCTATGTCCATCTTCGGGTCAGGGGCAGTCGGTTCGTGCCGGCTGCCGCCAGGCTTACTTTAGGACTTCGAAAATTTGCATTTTTCAGCTTATTTCGGCTTGCTAGTCTTGCTTGTTTCTGACATGCTTCTTCCCGCAGCGGCCTTCCCAGAGACGCAGGATGCGGCCTTGGCAGCCGTTGGCGTTGAGCGCGAGTCTCGGAGGCAGGCGACTGGCGAGGGCAGCTCGGAGTATTTCTCCATGGAGGATCACCTGGCGTCCATGAGTGCCCGCGTCGAGCCCATCACCAAGCTCGGCTGGGAGCTTCGGAAGGCGGCCGAAGAGCTGGTGCCCATGCTGTGGCCTGAAGAGGCGGTGCCACAAGATATCTCTGGCCTCGTCGCTGCGATGGAGCGGGCGCCGGATCGTTTCCTCGACTGGAAGGAGTCGGCCACGCGCGCCGGTGCCGACATGGCGCTGTCCTTCGTCCTCTCTTGGTACAACGAGGTGGACCTGGGGCAGCTTGAGTTCCGGCGAGCCAGCGTGGAGGACAAGCTCCCAGCCGATCTCAAGGCCGCCCGCCTTGCTCGAGCCAGCGCCATCGCCGAGTTCGTCGACAAGGCCCTCTTCGTCGCGGACCCGAACCCTCCTCTCGTCCGATGGAGAGTACATGGACGATGAGGAGGCGGAGGACGTGCCTGAGGACGACCCGGCAGCCGGCTCCACTGATGCTCCTCCAGCTGGCGCTTAGTTTACCTGTCTTTTGATTGTTGCTTTTGCCAAGACAATTTATTAAATCCCCGGGATGCCGGGTGCATATGTAAGACAATATAATTATCCTTTTATTAAGGCACACTTTAATGTGTTTGTTAATCATTTGTGCGCCGGCTTGCTTTCTTTCGACTTGTTCGCTTTTTCCTATCCGCCCCACTCTTTGGCTGTGCTCTTGCCGGTCGTACGTCCGACTTGCGATCCGTCGCCGGATCAAGAGCGGGCCGCTGAGGGAGGCCGACAGTACTTCAGTCGAACGAGCTGAATTCGGCAATCCGACACTTTATGAAAGTTTGCAAGTCAACTCGCTTTTACTCTTTCCCTTAGTCGTTTTTCGCGTGCCGGCTCCCTAGGCCTTACTCCCGCTAGCCGGACAGCCGGGTTGCGGTCTGTAGCTGGATCGGAAGCCGGCTGTCGGAAACCGGATCACGTTACTGAGCCGACCGCGTGAGAGGGTTCAAGCCAATTGGCGAAACAAGGTAAAGTACGCGAAAAACTTGTCGGAAACGACGCTCTTGACGCATGCTTTTCATAGCTTACAAAAGGGATACAAGGGATACATACATTCCTGTTCTCATGTGTAAAATGGGCGGAGCAACCTGACATTCCAGGGACGTTTAGTCTCCTCGTCAGCCTTGTCCGGCTTGTTTTTCTTAGCCTCTTGGGCATCTATGAGATAGTAGGAATCATTGCCTACCGCCTTGCTCACGATGAAGGGACCCTCCCATGGGGATGCTAGTTTATGCTGTCCGGCTGTCCGTTGGATCAGCCGGATCACTAGGTCTCCTTCTCGGAATACTAAGGTCTTGACCTTCCGGCCGTGGTAGCGACGGAGGCTTTGCTGATATACGGTTGACCTGGACTCGGCCATCAGCCGGACCTCTTCAACCAGGTCGACTCCATCTTCGCGAGCTTCTTTGGCTTCAGCTTCTGTGTAGAGCTTGATTCTTGGCGCGTCGTGCTCGATATCAGTCGGCAGGACGGCTTCGGCCCCGTATACGAGGAAGAAGGGTGTGAACCCAACTGAGCGGTTTGGCGTTGTGCGCAGGCTCCACAGCACGCTGGGCAGCTCTTCAATCCAGCAGCCGGCTGAGCGCTCAAGCGGCTCCACCAGCCGGGGCCGGATGCCGGCTAGGATCAAGCCGTTAGCCTTCTCCACTTGGCCGTTGGTTTCCGGGTGTGCCACGGACGATAGGTCCATCCGGATCCCCATTTCTCCGCAGTAGCGTTTGAAGATGCCTTCGGCGAAGTTGCTGCCATTGTCGGTGATGATGCTATGCGGGTAGCCATATCTCACGATTATTTCCTTGAGTAATGTGACGGCTGTGGAGCCGTCCAGCTTCTTGATTGGCTTGGCTTCGATCCACTTAGTGAACTTGTCAATCATCACCAAGAGATGAGTCATGCCGCCTCGGGCTGTTTTGAATGGGCCCACCATATCCAAGCCCCATACGGCAAATGGCCAGGTAATGGGGATGGTCTTCAAGGCGGAAGCCGGCGTGTTCCTTTGCTTGGCGAAGCGTTGGCAGCCGTTGCACTTCTTCACCAGTTCTTCTGCGTCTCTGAGCGCAGTCGGCCAGTAAAAACCGTGCCGGAAGGCTTTGGCCACTATGGCTCGGGAGGAGGCGTGATGGCCGCACTCACCCTGATGGATTTCCCGTAGGAGTTTAATCCCTTCAGCCGGCTCGACGCATCGCTGGAGCACCCCACTTACGCTGCGTTTGTACAGCTCGTGGTTGATGATTGTATAGGCCTTGGCCCTTCTCTCAATCTGCCTGGCCCGGACTTCGTCATCGAGCAGCACACCGTCGGTGAGGTAGGAGAGGAATTCTTGTGCCCATGAAGGTACGCATCTTATCTCGAATACGCTGACCAATAGGGTCTCCCGCGTGGGAGCTTCCGGCTTCGACTGCATGGTCGCCGGGTTCGGCTTGCTAGCCGGCGGGTTCGGCTTGCTAGCCCCCGAGTGTGGCGATGAAGCCCCCGGGTTCGGCATGGTAGCCGGCGGGTTCGGCTTGTTAGCCCCCGACTTGGGCGATGAAGCCCCCGGGTTTGGCTGAGCAGCCCCCGGGTCAGCCGGCACGAATATTGAATCCGAATCCGGTGACGGTATGATGGACGGCTTCTTGATAACCGCCAAGGCGATACCCGGCGGAATGGCTTGCCGGGTTGAGCCAATCTTGGACAAAGCGTCAGCCGCCTCGTTGTTTGCTCGTGGCACATGATGGAATTCACAGCCGTCGAAGAAACCGGATAGCTGCTGGACATGGAAGCGGTATGAGGCCATGTTGGCGTCCTTCGCGTCCCAGTCGCCAGATGCTTGCTGTATAACCAAGTCGGAGTCGCCGAAGCAAAGTATGCGACGCACGCCAATCTCCTTGGCCAGCTTCAGCCCATGTATGAGCGCTTCATACTCCGCCACATTGTTGGATGCGGCGAAGTGGATCTGCAGGACGTAGTCCAGCCGGTCTCCCTTGGGAGAGGTGATGACGATGCCGGCTCCCAAGCCGTTGCGCATCTTCGAGCCGTCGAAGTGCATCTTCCAATGTGTGGAATCCGGCACAGGCGGCAGGTACTGCATCTCAGCCCAGTCGACGAAGAAGTCCGCGAGGATCTGCGACTTGATGGCCGTGGGTGGCTCGTAGAGGATGGTGTGGGCGGCTAGCTCCAGGGCCCACTTGGCAACCCGGCCGTTGGCATCCTTGCTGCCGATGATTTCCGCCGGAGGCGCTCGTGGCAACCACCCGGATGGGATGTTCTTGGAAGTAGTGCTTGAGCTTCTTGGCTGCCATGTAGACACCGTAGGTGACCTTCCGGTAGTGGGGGTAGTTCCGCTTCGACTCGGGAGAGCACTTCGCCGAGGTAGTAGACCGGGCGCCGGACCAGCGCTCTCTCGTTTTCGGCTTCTTTGCGCTCCACCACCAGGACAACGCTAACCACTCGGTTGGTGGCTGCGATGTACAACAGCATCGGCTCCATTGAACCCGGCGTTGCAAGGATTGGCGCGGTTGAGAGCACGCGCTTTAAGTCACGGAAGGCTTCATCCGCCTGCGGTGACCAGACGAACTTGTCCGCCTTCCTCATCAACTGATACAGGGGCAGTGCCTTCTCCCCAGCCGGCTGACGAAGCGGCTCAAGGAAGCCGAGTCAGCCAGCGAACTTCTGGACGTCCTTGAGGCACCGCGGCAGCTCCATCTTCTCAATGGCACTGATCTTCTCCGGGTTGGCTTCGATTCCTCGCTGAGAGACGAGGTAGCCCAGAGTTGGCCGGCCGGCACGCCGAAAGTGCACTTGGCCGGGTTGAGCTTCATCCGGAATCTTCGCAGATTGGTGAAGGTTTCTCTCAGGTCATCAAGGAGGGTAGGCATCTCCTTGGTTTTTACAACGACATCATCCACATATGCGTGAACATTTCTGCCGATTTGATCCTGCAAACATTTTTGCATGCACCTTTGGTAGGTGGCGCCTGCATTTTTCAAGCCGAACGGCATAGTCGTGTAGCAGTAAGCCCCGTACGGGGTAATGAACGAAGTCTTTATTTGATCATCCGGATTCAAAGGAATCTGGTGGTAGCCTGAATAGGCATCTAGAAAAGACAACAGTTCGCAGCCGGCAGTCGAGTCTATGACTTGATCTATGCGCGGCAGGGGAAGGGGTCCTTCGGGCACGCCTTGTTCAGGATGGTGTAGTCGATACACATGCGCCCGGAGCCGTTCTTCTTCAAAACCAGGACCGGGTTCGCCAACCAGTCCGGGTGCAGTACTTCCATGATGAAGCCGGCAGCTAGGAGCCGGGCGATTTCTTCACCGATGGCCTTCCTTCGTTCTTCGGCGAAGCGCCTGAGAGGCTGCTTCACCGGCTTGGCGTCAGGCCGGACGTGGAGGTGGTGCTCAGCCAACTCCCTCGGCACACCCGGCATGTCTCTTGGAGTCCATGCGAAGATGTCCCGATTCTCACGGAGGAAGCTGGTGAGCTCGCTTTCCTATTTCTTGCTCAAGCCGGCACCGATGGTGACGTACTTGTCCGGCTGTGCCGGGTCCAGCAGGATCTTCTTGGTGCTGTCGGCCGGCTGGAAGTGAGTCGTCCCAGCCGGGTTGCCGCCAGCCGGCATGTCCGTCTCGCGCGGCCTTGGCGAGGGCAACGGCGTCGTGGATGAGCTGCTTCTCGGTGGCGATGACCAGCGTCCGGGCCATCTTGGAGCTCGCGTGGCGCAGTCCATGGAGCGGCGATAGTCGCCGGCTATGGTGATGACCCCTTTGGGCCGGGCAGCTTCATCTTCAGGTACCCATAGTGGGGCACCGCCATGAACTTGGTCGGGGCCGGCCTGCCCGGGAGCGCGTGGTAGGGACTCACGAGGTCCACCACCTCGAACTCGATTCTCTCGGTGCGGAAGTGGTCCGGCTTCCCGAACATCACCTCCAGCGTGATCCGGCCTATCGGCTGGCAGCAGTGGCTCCGGCACGATGCCATGGAAGACGGTGGGGGTGGGGCGCAACTCGGCCTCCTGGATGCCCAGCTTGCGGGCGGTGTCGCGGTAGAGGATATTGATGCTGCTGCCGCCGTCGATGAGGACGCGCGAAAATCGCACGCTGCGCCGAGTCGTGCCGATGGTGGGGTCGAGGACCATGGCGTAGCTGCCCGGCTTCGGCAGGACAGCCGGTGTGTCGCGGCGATCAAATGTGATGGCCTGCTCTGACCAGTTTAGGTATTGGGGGACCGGCGGTATGACCGCGTTGACCTCGAGGGAACGGCTCTGCTGGCTCGTCTTGTCCTCGGGCTCGGAGGTGAAGATGATGTAGGTAGCATCTTCGGCCAGATATCGGCCATGGTGCACTTGGTTAGCCTCGTGATGCTCGAGGTTGGCGTTCTCTGCGCCGCCTTGACCACCCGGCCCGCCGGCCGGAGGGGCGGGGGTGGAGGGGGAGGGGTTCGCCGCTTGTCAGCCGCTTCATGAAGTGGCAGTCGCGGGTGGTGTGGTTGGAGGGGTTCTTGCCGCCGTGGTACTTGCACGGCGAGTCGAGCATCTGCTCGAAGGTGTACTTCGGCTTCCATTGCCGGTCTGTTTGCTTCTGGCGGCGGCTGCCGCCCGCCGCGTTGTCCGACACGGCTGCCACATGGGCGGAACCGTACCGGCGGTCCGGCTGGTCGCTGTGACGCTTGCCGCGGTAGTTGTCCCGCCGGCTGCCATGCGAGCCGCCTTCGGCCGGCTTGTGCTCAGCCGGCTTGTGGTTGTCCCGTCTTGCTGGGGGCTGGTGAAACGTCGGCCGGCGCCTTGCCGGCTTCCTCGGCCAGCGCGTACTTGTCCGCGATGGCCATCAAGGCGGCCATCGTCTTGGGCTCGCTGCGGCGTAGCTTGTGCCACAGCATGGTGTTGGGCCGGCAGCCTCCCATGAAGAAGCTGATGGCTTGCATCTCGTGCACGCCCTCGCAAGAGTTGCGCATCTCGCACCAGCGCGTCGGTGCACGCGCGATCCGTCTCGTCCGGGCCCTGCTTGCACATCTCAAGCTGTTGAGGGCGACCCGGCCGGCGATAGGTGCCGGTGAAGTTGCTGATGAAGGCGGCCTCGAAGTCCAGCCAGCCGGTTATGCTGCCGGCTGGCAGGTTGTTGAGCCATGTGCGGGCGGAGCCGAGCAGCATGAGTGGGGAGTAGCGCACAGCCCAGCGCTTGTTGCCCCGGGAGATGCCGACTGCGGTGGAGTAGTCCAGCAGCCAGTCCTCCGGCTTGGCGGTGCCGTCGTACTTGGGCGTGTCGCGGGGGAGCTGGAAACCGTCGAGCACGGGCTCGTTGGCGATGCGGGGCCCGAAGCACTTGGGGCAAGCCGGCGCCTCCTCTTCCGCGATGCGGGATTCGATCAGCCGGTCGAGGCGGTCTCTGGCGTCGGTGGGCTCGATGCGCGGGCCCAGCCGGGAGTGGGCCGGCTGGCGAGCGCCGCCTGCTTCGGGAGCCGGCCGGTGAGGGCGTCGCGGCTCGGAGTCTTGCTCCTGGTTCCTGCTTGGCGGAGCCCGGCTGCGGCCGCTGCCGCCGCCCGGGCCGGTGGCTCGGCCGGCTCGGGGTTGCGCGCGTGGCGCGGGAGTCGCTGCGCCGGCTTGGTGCCGGGGAGGCGGACTCGGCCGTATCCTCGGCATTGCTCGCGGCACCACGAGCGTGGGAAGCTCTAGGGTCTCGGGCGTACCGGGGTCTTTCGACCGCTCGTTGGCAGCCTTCACCAAATCAGCCACCCGCGCAGTCTGGCGGCGTAGCTCTTCGCCTTCGAGGCGGTGTAGCTCTTCTGCGGCGGCTTCGGCCGCGAGCATGTTCTTGTCGGGGGTGTTGTAGATGGGCAGCTCCATGGATGGAGCCGGCTCGTCCGCGCCGTCGCGGTCGATCTCGGCGCCTAGGTCGCGGCCTCTGCGGCGGATCTCGCCGGCTCGGGCCGGGGTTGTCGCCGCTCGGGGTGAGGCCGTGGGCGCGGTTGTACTCGCGCTGGGTGATGTCCCACTGGCGCTTAGCAGCAGCCAGCTCCTCGGTCCGCTTGAGGAGGAGCACGCGGTGCGCCTCCAGGTCTGCCTCGACGGCGGCGGCGTCGGTGCCGGCGCCGGTGGTGAGCGGGGTGCTCGGCCTTGCCCGGACTTGCTCCGGCCGGGACGGTGGTGGTGGCGCCTTTGGGCCCGAGCCGGAGGCGTTGGGGTCGACGTGGCGCTCCAGGTTGGGGCCGCGGGTGCGCGGGTTCTTGGTGACTTCTTCGCCAGCCATCATGACTTGCACGACGGCGGGGCTGGCGGGAACGCTGCAGCCGGCTCGCGGAGGAGGGCTAGCGCAGCGCAACACCTGCCGCGGGTAGCGCGGCGGTGCGACGGTGGTGACGTAGACGTCGTGGCCGCCGAAGGAGATGACGCTGCCGCCGGCTGGGAAGGGCCGGTCGGCGAAGCAGCCAGCGTTGTCGCTGACGCAGTCGAGGGAGCCGAATCTCCAGATCAAGCCTGAAGCGACTCGCTCGCCGGTGGTGATGGTGAGGCCCGTCCGGATGAAGACACCGGCCGAGGATGCTGAATGCCCCACGGTGGGCGCCAAATGTCGTGGTATCGTCACGGCATATGCCATAGGGTGGCTAATCGAAGGGGCTCCTGAGAGATCTCACGGCGGTATCCGGAAGCGGGTATGGGCACGAGCGACACGGCGACGTACCCAGGTTCGAGGCCCTCCGGTGGAGGTAAAACCTCTACTCCTGCTATGAGTGTATATGGTAATCACACAAGTACAATGGTGCTCCTAGAGCTGTATCCGGCTGGCCCTGAGAGGCTAAGGGAGACGATGGTCTCTCTCACAGGGCAGCGCTGTAGGTAGGTGAAAGCAATAAGTGCTCGATCGTCCCCTGGACGAGAGGGGTAGTGCGGCTTATATAGGCACCAGCACTTTACATATAAGACCCTATAGTCTACTGGCCGGCTTAGCCGGCTTCGGCTTCCGCTCCTTCCCGAGGCGGTGACGTCAGGAGCCGTTGAGGCGTCGTGGCCTGTCCCATCCGGCTGCCCAGGTCGGCGGTATGGAGAGGAGGTGTCTCCGTCGCCGTCGGCCACCGTAGCCCGTACGGCGCGTCGTAAGCCATGATGGCCTGTCCGGCGCGTGGCACTATTGCTCCACAGTGCCCCGCGCTTTACGGAAGATGAAGTCGGCGTGGACTTTGGGAACCCGGATCACCAACCCGGTTCCTTCCAAGTGCAAGACTCGCCAGCCTCGAGTCGGTCCGAGGTACGGACCCCCGCCGGATATGGCTTGTAGAAGCCGGCCCAGCTACAGCATTGGCGGCCGTAGCCAGGCCGACTAGGACTTGGAGCCAGCCGACTTCCGGACCAGCCGGCCACGGCGCCAGCCGGCTGCTCCTCAGCCGGCCTTTGCCGCGAGCCGGCCAGTGGCCAGCCGGCTGCTCCGCGTCCATTGCCCTACCCGGGGTCTTCCCCCCGACATTGAGTCCATCCGTATCCTTCTTGCTTATGCTTCGCATCATAACTTTAAGTTACAACAAATGGATGTGAAAAGTGCTTTTCTTAATGGTCCTTTGCATGAAGAGGTTTATGTTAAGCAACCCCCGGGGTTCGAGGATCTCAACTTTCCTAACCATGTCTACAAGCTTGATAAAGCACTTTATGGTCTCAAACAAGCTCCTAGAGCTTGGTACGAGCACCTTAAGGAATTGTTGGTAGACCGTGGGTTTGATGTTGGGCTAATCGACCCCACTCTTTTTACTAAGAGGGTCAATGGGGAGCTTTTCGTTTGCCAATTATATGTTGATGATATTATATTTGGGTCTACTAACAAAGCTTTCAATGATGAATTCTCAAAGCTTATGACCGATAGGTTTGAGATGTCTATGATGGGAGAGATGAAGTTCTTCCTTGGTTTTGAGATCAAGCAATTGAGGGAAGGAACCTTCATCAACCAAGCAAAATATCTCCAAGACATGCTCAAGAGGTTCAAGATGACCGAGATGAAGGGTGTGGCCACTCCTATGGTTACCAAATGTCATCTTGCACTAGATCCCAATGGTAAAGAGGTGGATCAAAAGGTATATCGCTCCATGATTGGATCCTTGCTTTACCTTTGTGCATCTAGACCGGACATAGTGTTGAGTGTTGGTGTGTGTGCAAGGTATCAAGCTTCTCCTAAGGAGAGCCACATGATAGCTCTCAAGAGAATCTTTCGATATTTGGTTGATACCCCAAGATATGGTATTTGGTACCCCAAAGGCTCAAGTTTTATTCTCAATGGTTACACCGATGCGGATTGGGCGGGAGACAAGGATGATAGGAAATCAACCTCCGGGGCTTGCCAATTTCTTGGTAGGTCCTTGGTGTGTTGGTCATCTAAGAAGCAAAATTTTATATCTCTCTCCACCGCCGAAGCCGAATATGTTGCCGCCGCAAGTGGATGCACTCAATTGTTATGGATGAGGCAAACTTTAAATGAATACGGTGTCATTTGTGACAAAGTGCCTCTATTATGTGACAATGAAAGTGCTATCAAGATTGCCTATAATCCGGTGCAACATTCAAGAACGAAGCATATTGAGATCCGGAATCATTTCATTAGGGATCATGTTGCCCGGGGTGATATTGAGCTTATCTATGTTCCTACCAAAGATCAACTTGCCGATATATTCACGAAGCCTCTTGATGAAGCAAGGTTCACTTATTTGAGGAATGAGCTAAATATCATTGATTCAAGGAGTATAGCTTGACCATCTTGCAAACACACCTTCGTCTCAAAACTTTATTTGGTTTAGATGTGGGCATGGAAATAGGGGGAGTGCGGTTTAAATTATTGAGCTATCCCTCCCCGCATAATGCCAACATTAAGAAATCATTCTCTTTATATCATATGTTGATATGTGAGCCTCAATGATGAGTAGTGGCTTGGACCCAAGATATATCTTCGCGGTGCCATGCCACAACACTCATATATGGTGGCCTAGGCCACCACACTCTTCTTTGTGAAGAGTTGGAGTTATTTGGATCTTATCGCCTTTTATTTGACAACTCCATGTTCTTATGGGAAATCACTCTAGTTTGGCCTTATTTGCTCATATCTTGCAAACTTGAGTGACCATGTACCATTAACAGTTTGTATCTTCTAAAACCTAAGACTACTCTCTCCTATAAGCCATTTCCATCTTGCTCATTTGTCATGTTTGGTAAAAACTTGGAGTTTGAGGTGTTTCGGTCGGATGATCTAGGTTGCTCCATCTTATTGGTAAATTTGCACCTTATATGTGACGTGATACATTATTGCATCACATATGGGTCATGCAAATAACCAACGAAAGATGGGCCGGATTCCCGGTGATTCTGGAATTTTCCAGACCCCGGATAATCCGGCCCCAGGAGACACCGGAAAATCCGGCCAGGCCGGATTATCCGCCCTAAGCTAGGGCCGGATTATCCGGCCTGGGCAGATCTTGAAAGGGTTGAGGACGAGGCCGTGGGGGGGGGGAAACGGTTCACACCACCCCCCACGCGCCTCTCTCTCCTCTTTCTCCTCTCAAGTTCGCCGGATCTCCTCCTCCTCGCCGGAGACGCTCCGTCCGCCCCCCCCCCCTCGGAGTTCTTGGGTGGATCGGGTGCATCTCCTCACTAGCTACCTTCTCCTCCAAGGGGTTTCCACAATGGATGTGGGTATGATTCACAATCTCTAACCCTAGATGTTGTGTTTTATATGTGCTATCTTCTTGGTGGAATTGGTGTCTAGTTGTTCCAAATCAATTGTAGTGTACTCCTCTTGCATGCTATGAGGCCGATCTAGTCTTAGACAAGCTTTTGATTGGAAAAATGCAAATTTCGCAGGGCCGGATTATCCGCCCCCCGAGCAGGCCGGATTATCCGGCCAGGCCGGATTATCCGCCCCCAGGGGACACCGGATTATCCGGCCCGGAGCTTCATCGCCGCTGCAGTTTTTGCTTCGATCTATCATGTCTAGATTTGTACCGACTTATAGCATGTTTCTCGAGTATATTACTGTATCTTACATGACTTATGAGCATTACGTTCCCTTTGCTACCCGCCTTTGCTTCTCACAGGTGGTGCTTCTCGGGTGGTCGGAGACGCTCAAGGCATGATCGATCTAGTGACGAGTTTGCACCCAATGCACCTCGCAAGTCCGTCACTTCAAGGCGGAAGAACAAGGAAGTGAGGGAGAACTACAAGGCCATGGACCCGAGTCTCTTATTCCGCTATCCGCATGAAGAACTGGTATGAAGATGTCCCAAGGGATGAAGAGATAGAGGGCAGGAGATACTGGTGCATGGAGCAGGAGTTCATCTACAAGGACGTCTATGAGCCCATGAAGAATCTGAGACCCATGCAAGCTATCAATGTGGACATTCTGGCTGTCAACAATCACTTTGAAGATGCAATCTGGGTAGCTGGAAGGATGGGCTTGCTTGATATCATGAAGATTCAATGTGACTATAGCCCAGATTTGGTGAAGCAATTCTTTGCCACTTTGGCAATCAAGAAAGATGAGGAACGCACTATGGAATGGATGACCGGCTCCACTCACTGC
Source organism: Lolium rigidum (assembly GCF_022539505.1). NCBI lineage: Eukaryota > Viridiplantae > Streptophyta > Magnoliopsida > Poales > Poaceae > Lolium > Lolium rigidum. The sequence goes on along the minus strand of NC_061513.1, from coordinate 49,836,147 downwards.
AGTGCCACTCTGCTCCGATTTGCTGGTATTCTTGGAGTTCCTGTTGATGGGGGTCGTCACCTTCATGGACCACAACAGACAGATAAGAATGCTCTTGTGGATCTCTATACCTCAGCGGGAAAAAATGGTCTTGCTAAGGGGCTGCTTCCCATATATAGTCAGTTGCTTCGGTTCTTTCGGGCAACCATTTGCCCAAGTGGTGGTAACAATGATGCTCTCCGGGGAGCCCTTGTGGACCTTATGCACCTCAGCTATAAGTGCGCTCGTGATGTTACTGAGGAACGGAACTACACTCTTGATGTCATGGACTTTATCTTCCATGAGATCCATCATGCCATGGTCTCCCGGACCACCATACCCTATGCACCCTACATTCAGCTTCTCATCAACAACTCTGTGGCTTTGGGTGGTGAAGACTTGAGTGGGTATCCTTTGGTGAAGCACACTGTCAAGAAGGCCTACAGGCTTAAGCCAGTCTCTTCAGCTGTACCTGCTCCTGACACTTTCATGGGTGATGCTCGTTCTAGTGGTTTTGCTCCTGCTCGTCATCCTGATGTCCCGGCTATGAGGAAGCAAGTGAGCCGGCTTAGTTGGTATCAGCGTCACATCCTTTGCATGAACATTGAGATCCATAAGGAGAACTATGCAGCTAGCCGAGAGCGTTCTGAGATTAAGCATACTCAGGCGGTTATTCTTCACAAGCTCAGTGGTGATCAAGGACCCCCGCCTCAGCCTCCAGCTCACCAGGGTTACAGTGGATGGCACTCTGCACAGGTTCCATGGAGTGATCTTGATGATTGCCTTCAAAGTTCCAACACCTCTCGCCGCTCTCCGGATGCACCTGACACTGATGAGGAAGAAGAGGAAGCGGCATACCAGTCCGATGATGAAGAAGCCTCCGAGTGATTCCCATGGGACGTGTAGCATCGCGCTTGTCCCCTTTTGGCGTCTCGATGTCAAAGGGGGAGAAGTGTTCTATTAGGATTCTCGGGGATTTGCATGGTTTGGGCACAAGCATATGCGTTTATCATTCTTATATTGCTTGTGTTCCCTCTTCTTTGAACTATTTGGTTTGTTTGTGTGCCGTTCAAAACTATGTGCTATGTGGTGTGAGACATTGTCATGTGGTTTGAACTATTTGGTTTGTTTGTGTGCCGTTCAAAACTATGTGCTATGTGGTGTGAGACATTGTCATGGTTTTCAGACTTCTATTTGTTGAGATCAAGGATATTACATTATGTGTGATGCTATATCTCCGTATTATATATCTACACATGGGTATGATTTCTTACATCCTATCTCAACTTCATATTTGTCGATGTCTATGTGTTAGAGCTCATGTTGGATACCTCTTGTGTTGAGGCACCTCACTCCTATGTGTTGTGTATTTGTATTCAAATGCAAATTACTTATATGCACACATGTAGGGGGAGTGATTCTCTAGCAAATCCGTATATTGTCATCAAACACCAAAAAGGGGGAGATTGAAAGAACATCTCTCACATTATGTTTTGTGTGTTTGATGTCAATATATGTGATACACTAATGTTTGTTTAAGTGGTACAGGGATTACATAGATATTTATTCATGTGTGTTGGATTTGATCGTCTGTCAAAAGAAATCAGAAAAAGTTGGCCAGGCCGGATAATCCGGGCCGGATATTGTTGAAATATCCGGCCCCTTGATTTTGGCTAAGTCTCATGAGGAAAAACAGCGCAGTATAGGGGCCGGATTTTTGCCCGGATATTGTCCCGGTATTGTACCAGGGCCGGAATATTCGGGCCGGATATTTTGGAAATATCCGGCCCCCTCGATTTTGGCTAAGGACTGGAAGAAAAGCAAGTCTGGCATTGGGCCGGACATTTGGCCGGATAAAGTCACAGTTTTGTCCCGAAGGCCGGATTATCCGGGGGCGGATTATCCGGCCCTTACTTAGGCCGGAATATCCGGCCCCCCGGAAGCTGCAACGGCTCAATTTTGAGGGGAGGTATAAATACCCCCTTCTTCTACCTTGGTTGCTTGCTCAATCATTACACAAGAAATCTGCCAAGCCACCTCCATTAGAGCCACCTCAAGAAACTCAAGATTTGCAAGATCTCCTTCCTCCCCCAACCAAAGCTCTTGATCTTTGGAGATTCGAAGGAGAAGACACCGATCTACATCCTCACCGAAGCGTTCTTCATTTCCCCTCACTTGTTTGAGGGATCTCATGCTAGTGTTCCTATTTGGTTCCCTGGTTGATTTGTTGTTGATGTGTTGTTGTTGATTGTTGTATTGTTACAGATTTGGGAGCCTCCAATTTGGTTGTGGATGTGTGCCCCAAGAACTTTGTAAAGGCCCGGTTTCCGCCTCGAGGAAATCCCTTAGTGGAAGTGGGCTAGGCCTTCGTGGCGTTGCTCACAGGAGATCCGAGTGAAGCCTTCGTGGCTGTTGGTTTGGCTTGCGTAGCAACCACACTCCTCCAAACGTAGACGTACCTTCTTGCAAAGGAAGGGAACTACGGGAATCATCTCCGTGTCATCGCGTGCTCCACTCTCGGTTACCTCTATCCCACTCTATCTCCTATTGCGTAGCTATATCTTGCTTAGTTGATATCCTTGTCATATAGGTATATTCACTTAGTTGCATATCTAGAGAATTTACCTTTGTGTCAAGCCTAAGTTGAAAAAGAACTAAATATTGGTTAGCACCTATTCACCCCCCCCCCTCTAGGTGCGGCATACGATCCTTTCAGTACTTCCCATGGAGATTCAAGTTTCAAGGTTCTTTGTTGCTTCAACCGTAATACTAGGTCGCCAACGTCGAAACTTCGAGTGGGAACTCTTCAACTGTGATAATTCCGTATCACCTGCTGATATACTGTTGTTCTTGCTAAGGCGGTGTCTCGAGCCTCGTCAAGAAGATCCACAATGTCTTGCAGTGCTTGAATAGAGGTTGTCTCTTTATATGCAGCCACCCGAGGTGCTTCAAAGCGAACATCGGTGGGTAGAACACCTTCGGCTCCGTAGACAAGGAAGAAGGGAGTATATTGCGTTGACCTATTTGGTGTAGTCCGCAGACTCCAAAGTACTGATGGTAACTCTTTGATCCAAGCTCCAGCCGCACCTGTGAGACGCTTTTTAATGCCATCACATATCAAGCCATTGATCCTTTCCACTTGTCCGTTGGTTTGAGGATGTGCTATTGAGGCAAATTTGAGCTTGATGCCAATTCTGTTGCAGAACTCATGGAATTCCTTCGAATCAAAGTTGGTTCCGTTGTCTGTAATGATGCTATGAGGCACACCAAAACGACAAGTTATTCCTTTGAAGAATTTAACATCGGTTTTGGCTGTCTGATTGGTGACTGGTATGGCCTCAATCCATTTGGTGAATTTATCGACTGCTGCCAATAGGTGAGTATGACCGCCAGGCGATGACTTCGGCAGTGGACCAACTTGGTCAAGTCCCCATTGCGCAAAGGGCCAGGCCAAAGGTATTGTCATTAGATCCGTGGCAGGTGTATGTGGTTTTGGTGCAAAATGTTGGCAAGGGTCGCACTTCCGAACTAAGTCTCTTGCATCGGCTGCTACTGTTGGCCAATAAAACTGAAAGAGCAAGGTCTATACGTCCTGTTTTGTGTGTTTGATAACAACACTTGAATGATTTAACAGTGTGCATAAATTGTCATTGATAGATTTGCAGGTGCACGGTGCCCTCACTGAACACTTCATGATCGGAAGACTCAAACGTAGCTTAAAGGTTTTCTGGTTTTGTGTGTGTCACGAGGTGACGTGGTTGGAGAGGCAAAGAGGAAAGTGCAGAATCTGCCTGGCCAGTACTACCGGTACCAGGAGTAGTAGTACTGCTACCCTACTAGTACCAGCCTGAAGTACCGCTCTAGGGTTTACACGCGAAAAGGCCCACAGAGCGGATTACGGTATCTTGACGGTACCATGAGCGGAAGTACCGCTCCCAAGCGGTAGTTCCGACATGGTACCACTTATGTACCGTAATTCGAGTTACGGCACTACCGCTCCGGTACCGCCGAGGTATCGGATGGAGTCCGGGAGTCGCAGAGGCCATGTCGGTACCATCAGCGGTACCGCCAGCGGTACTACCGCCACTGGTCAGATTTCAAACCCAGAGCGTTACTACCGCTTGCCCAAGCGGTAGTACCGGTTGTGCAGGATCTGCAAATAACAGTTGGATTTGGGGGAGCCTATAAAAGGGCCCCTTCTTCCCCAGCTCGATTTTATCTATTCTCCTTCTCTCTCCTCCATTGTTGCTGAGCTCAAACCTTGAGGATCTCCCCACCTACCCAACCAATCTTGCCCAAACTTTGAGGAGTGGTGGTGGAGGCCCCGATCTATAGTTCTACCAAGAGAGATTTCACCAATACCAGCTAGTCCTTAGTGGATCTTGGAGTTAGGGTTCCTATTGTGGGATCTTGGATGATATGCTCCTATGGAGGCTAGCTTGTAGTTTTGCTAGCCCCATAGGGTGTTGGGAGCCTCCGGTGTTTGTGGAGCTCGCCCCAACCTTGTGAAGGAACCGCCGCCTCGACCGGCTACTTAGTGGAGAAGGTGAAGCTCCTTCGTGGGGCTCTCTCGAGGAACAAGGTGAGGCCTTCGTGGCCGTCTAGCCTTCATGGTTAGCACCTCCTCAACGCAGACGTACTCCATTTTGTGGGACGAACTGCAGGAAACAAACCTCGCTTCATCTCCGCGTCCCCGGTTGTCTCGCTCCCTCTTTTACTACCTTGTTCGGTTCCTTTGCATGTCGCACTATCCTAGGGTCAAACTAGGAGCATCCCTATCACCAAGCTATCACCTTTACTTCCGCACCGCATAAAAACTGAAAAGGCATAAAATTTTTATAGCAACCATTCACCCCCCCCTCTTGTTCGCTACGGTCCATTCAATTGGTATCAGAGCAAGGTATTCTTGCTCGGGCTTTACCGCCTAAGAAATGGCTGAACAAGAGGCGGCTGAGAATGGGCCCCTTCCCGGTGAGCAATCACCTCCACCATCTACCGTCGATAGCACAACGGCTACGTTGGATGACCTCAAGAAATTGGAGTCATCCATCGTAAGCCAAATGAAGGCTATGATGATGGAGTTGATTGCTCCAAAACCACCCCCCACCGTAGATCCTAAGGCAAGTGCCGAGGCTCCCCCACCAAAAGCTAATCAATTTCCTCTTGTTGGTTTTGTCGCTCAATTGACAAAAAGACCTGCAAAAGGAAGGGCTTGGGGAGGCCGGCACTTCATCAAAAGGGAAGGATGAGCCACCGGTTGCGGAACATTCAGGGGGTAATCATGCGGTGCCACCACCAAGTGATTACACCATAAATGTTCCGATTCCTATGCCACATATCTTGTCTCATGGTTCACCACTGCTACTTGAATCCAATAGCTTTGAAAATTGGCAATTCTTAATGCGTTCTCATGTGCGTAACGCATCCACCGAGCTTTGGCGCATCATCGAAGAGGGTTATTCACCACGAGACCCAAAGAATTTGACAAGAAGAGAAGTAGTGGATGACCAACTCAACGCCACCACCATCAACATGATCCACATGGTCGTCACACCCAAGTACCGCGCTCACATCCGTTCGCTCAAGACCGCCAAAGAAGCATGGGATAAACTCGACAAGCTCTTCCTTGGAAATGAGTGCATTCAAAGCTCTCGTTTCGATGAAGTGAACAACATGGCCGGCAACTTCGTCATGAATGAAGGAGAATCTCCCGAAGAGATGTATCGGCGCCTTTTCGCTCTTGCCGTACAAATGCAAGATCTTGGAGCAACTTTTGTGGATGACCATTGGATGAAGCGAAAGTTCTACAACACTCTCCTCCCTTATGAGGACGTCAAGTTAACGGCCATCCGCCAAAATGCCTCCTTTCACGCTATGACATCTGATGAAGTCCTTAGCGAAGTCATCGCTTTGGACATCTCTAAGAAGAATGCGGAGGATCTTGTTGCACGTGCTCACAACACCCGCAAGCCCAACCTCGCTTTGAAGATGAAGGAGCATGAAGCTATTGAAAGTGATGACGATCCCATTGAGTGGGGCCCGGATGATCTCAAGACCAACTATCATGAACACATGGCTCTCGCCGCCAAGAGATTTTGGGATGGGAACAAGACTAGAAGCTCAAGACCAAGAAGATACTCCAAGGAATTTCTCCAAGAGCCCAAGGGAGGGGCAAAGGGGGATTACATGCTACAATTACAGCGACAAAAGTCATTTCGTTGCGGATTGTGTCTATGAGAGAAGGTAAGACAATGGTGGAAGGCTCGTCCGCAAGGACAAGTTAAAATTCCTCTCCAAAGGATTCTCCAAGTTCTCCCCCAAGCCCGGTGACTCCAAGGTCTCCTTCACCAAGAAGCCTAGAGCTTTCATTATCTATGAGGAGTATTCCTCCAATGAAGGTGATGAGCGTGAAGACAAGATCTCGAACAAGGAAGAAGAGGGAGTGACCGCCATCGCCATTTCCACTACCTCCATCTCTCTCTTCGACTCTCCTAATGAGAACCTCGTCACCAACAACTCCCATTGCCTCATGGAAAAGGTATCTTCGGAGGTAGAATCCCCTTCCAAACTTACATCTTCTTCTAATGCCATATCTATTGATGATGCCACTAGTCTCACCATTAAGCGTGAGATTGTGGGTTTGGATGCTTTTATCACTAACATGCAAGGGGATACCAAGACCCATGTTGAGGCCCTCATGGATCAACTTGGTGCGGCTCAAGACCTTATAGAGGAGAAGGATAGGCTTGAGAGGGAGGCGGCAAATGAGATTGCCTCTCTCACTGAAGCTCATGAGGAGGAGAAAACTTGCGCATTGATACGTCTCCAACGTATCGATAATTTCTTATGTTCTATGCCATATTATTGATGATACCTACATGTTTTATGCACACTTTATGTCATATTCGTGCATTTTCTGGAACTAACCTATTAACAAGATGCCGAAGTGCCGGTTCACGTTTTCTCGCTGTTTTTGGTTTCATAAATCCTAGTAACGAAATATTCTCGGAATTGGACGAAACGAAGACCCAGGGGCCTATTTTTCCACGGAGCTTCCAGAAGACCGGAGAACATTCGAAGTGGGGCCACGAGGTGGCGACACCACGTGGCGGCGCGGCCCAGGGGGGGGCCCGCGCCGCCCTATGGTGTGGCCCCCTCGTCTGGCCCCCGACTCTGCCCTTCCGCCTACTTAAAGCCTCCGTCGCGAAACCCCTGAGGCGAAAAACCACGATACGGAAAACCTTACCGAGACGCCGCCGCCGCCGATCCCATCTCGGGGGATCCTCGGAGATCTCCTCCGCACCCCGCCGGAGAGGGGATTCATCTCCCGGAGGACTCTACACCGCCATGGTCGCCTCCGGAGTGATGAGTGAGTAGTTCACCCCCGGACTATGGGTCCATAGCAGTAGCTAGATGGTTGTCTTCTCCTCATTGTGCTTCATTGTTGGATCTTGTGAGCTGCCTAACATGATCAAGATCATCTATCTCGTAATTCTATATGTTGTGTTTGTCGGGATCCGATGGATAGAGAATACCATGTCATGTTAATTATCAAGTTATTACATATGTGTTGTTTATGATCTTGCATGCTCTCCGTTATTAGTAGAGGCTTCGGCCAAGTTTTTACTCTTAACTCCAAGAGGGAGTACTTATGCTCGATAGTGGGTTCATGCCTCGCATTGACACTCGGGACAGTGACGTAAAGTTCTAAGGTTGTGTTGTGCTGTTGCCACTAGGGATAAAACATTGGCGCTATGTCCGAGGATGTAGTTGTTGATTACATTACGCACCATACTTAATGCAATTGTCTCGTTGTTAGCAACTTAATACCGGAGGGGTTCGGATGATAACCTCGAAGGTGGACTTTTTAGGCATAGATGCAGCTTGGATGGCGGTCTATGTACTTTGTCGTAATGCCCAATTAAATCTCACTATACTTATCATGTCATGTATGTGCATTGTTATGCCCTCTCTATTTGTCAATTGCCCGACTGTAATTTGTTCACCCAACATGCTTTTATCTTATGGGAGAGACACCTCTAGTGAACTGTGGACTCCGGTCCATTCTTTAATACTGAAATACAAATCTGCTGCAATACTTGTTTTACTATTTTCTCTGCAAACAATCATGTTCCACACAATACGGTTAATCCTTTGTTACAGCAAGCCGGTGAGATTGACAACCTCACTGTTTCGTTGGGGCAAAGTACTTTGGTTGTGTTGTGCAGGTTCCACGTTGGCGCCGGAATCTCCGGTGTTGCGCCGCACTACATCCCGCCGCCATCAACCTTCAACGTGCTTCTTGGCTCCTCCTGGTTCGATAAACCTTGGTTTCTTTCCGAGGGAAAACTTGTTGCCGTGCGCATCATACCTTCCTCTTGGGGTTGCCCAACGAACGTGTGAAATACACGCCATCAAGCTCTTTTTCCGGCGCCGTTGCCGGGGAGATCAAGACACGCCGCAAGGGGAGTCTCCACTTCTCAATCTCTTTACTTTGTTTTTGTCTTGCTTTATTTTATTTACTACTTTGTTTGCTGCATTATATCAAAACACAAAAAAATTAGTTGCTAGCTTTACTTTATTTACTGTCTTGTTTGCTATATCAAAAACAAAAAAAAATTAGTTTACTTGCATTTACTTTATCTAGTTTGCTTTATTTACTATTGCTAAAATGGCTACCCCTGAAAATACTAAGTTGTGTGACTTCACTAGCACAAATAATAATGATTTCTTATGCACACCTATTGCTCCACCCGCTACTACAACAGAATTCTTTGAAATTAAACCTGCTTTACTAAATCTTGTTATGCGAGAGCAATTTTCTCGGTGTTAGTTCCGATGATGTCTGCTGCCCATCTCAATAATTTTGTTGAACTATGTGAAATGCAAAAGTATAAAGATGTAGATGGTGACATTATAAAATTAAAATGGTTTCCTTTCTCATTAAGAGGAAGAGCTAAAGATTGGTTGCTATCTCTGCCTAAGAATAGTATTGATTCCTGGACTAAATGCAAGGATGCTTTTATTGGTAGATATTATCCCCCTGCTAAAATTATATATTTGAGGAGTAGCATAATGAATTTTAAACAATTGGATAATGAACATGTTGCTCAAGCTTGGGAAAGAATGAAATCTTTGGTTAAAAATTGCCCAACCCATGGACTCGACTACTTGGATGATCATCCAAACCTTCTATGCAGGACTAAATTTTTCTTTGCGGAATTTATTGGATTCAGCTGCTGGAGGTACCTTTATGTCCATCACTCTTGGTGAAGCAACAAAGCTCCTTGATAATATGATGGTTAATTACTCTGAATGGCACACGGAAAGAGCTCCACAAGGTAAGAAGGTAAATTCCGTTGAAGAATCCTCTTCCTTGAATGATAAGGTTGATGCTATTATGTCTATGCTTGCGAATGATAGGACTAATGTTGATCCTAATAATGTTCCATTAGCTTCATTGGTTGCCCAAGAAGAACATGTTGATGTAAACTTCATTAAAAATAATAATTTCAACAACAATGCTTATCGGAACAATTCTAGTAATAACTATAGGCCATATCCTTATAATAATGGTAACGGTTATGCTAATTCTTATGGGAATTCTTACAACAATAATAGGAATACACCCCCTGGACTTGAAGCTATGCTTAAAGAATTTATTAGTACACAAACTGCTTTTAACAAATCTGTTGAGGAAAAGCTCAATAAAATTGATATTCTTGTTTCTAGAGTTGATAGTTTTGCCTCTGATGTTGATCTTTTGGAATCGAAAGTTATGCCTAATAGGGATATTGAAAATAAAATTGTTACTACAGCAAATGCCATCCAAGTTAGAATTAATGAGAATATAAGATTAATGGCTGAACTCGCGTGCTAGGTGGGATAGAGAAGAAAATGAAAAACTAGCTAAAAAGGAAAATGTAGCTAAAGTTTGGACTATTACCACCACTAGCAATGCTAATGATTCATATGTTGCTGCACCTCCTACTATCAATGGTAAAATAATTGGTGTTGGCAATGCTTCTACTCCTAGTGCAAAGCGCACAAAATTACCTGAAACTGCTAAAACTGCTGAAACTGCTTGTGATAAAACTGCTGAAAAATTTTCCAACCTTGGGGATGATAATCCCATTGCTTTAGATTGTAATGATTTAGATTTTGATGATTGCCATATCTCTGAAGTTATAAAGTTCTTGCAAAAACTTGCTAAAAGTCCTAATGCTAGTGCTATAAATTTGGCTTTCACAAAACATATTACAAATGCTCTCATAAAAGCTAGAGAAGAGAAACTAAAACTTGAAACTTCTATTCCTAGAAAGCTAGAGGATGGTTGGGAACCCATCATTAAAATGAGAGTCAAAGATTTTGATTGTAATGCCTTGTGTGATCTTGGTGCAAGTATTTCTGTTATGCCTAAAAAAGTCTATGATATGCTTGACTTGCCACTATTGAAGAACTGTTATTTGGATGTTAATCTCGCTGATAATGCTAAAAAGAAACCTTTGGGGAGAGTTGATAATGTTCATATTATGGTTAACAATAACCTTGTCCCCGTTGATTTTGTTGTCTTGGATATTGAATGCAATGCATCTTGCCCCATTATATTGGGAAGATCTTTTCTTCGAACCGTTGGTGCTACTATTGATATGAAGGAAGGTAATATTAAATATCAATTTCCTCTCAAGAAAGGTATGGAACACTTCCCTAGAAAGAGAATGAAGTTACCTTATGATTCTATTATTAGAACAAATTATGATGTTGATGCTTCATCTCTCGATGTTACTTGAGTTACACTTTTGCGCCTAGCTGAAAGGCGTTAAAGAAAAGCGCTTATGGGAGACAACCCATGTTTTTACTACAGTACTTTTGTTTTATATTTGTGTCTTGGAAGTTGTTTACTACTGTAGCAACCTCTCCTTATCTTAGTTTTATGTTTTGTTGTGCCAAGTAAAGTCTTTGATAGAAAAGTAAGTACTAGATTTGGATTATCGCGCAGTTCCAGCATTTCTTTGTCTGTCACGAATCTGGGTCTATCTCCCTGTAGGTAGCTCAGAAAATTACGCCAATTTACGAGCATGATCCTCAGATATGTACGCAACTTTCATTCAATTTGAGCATTTTCGTTTGAGCAAGTCTGGTGGCCTAATAAAATCCATCTTTACGGACTGTTCTGTTTTGACAGATTCTGTCTTTTATTTCGCATTGCCTCTTTTGCTATGTTGGATGAATTTCTTTGATCCATTAATGTCCAGTAGCTTTATGCAATGTCCAGAAGTGTTAAGAATGATTGTGTCACCTCTGAACATGTGAATTTTTATTATGCACTAACCCTCTAATGAGTTGTTTCGAGTTTGGTGTGGAGGAAGTTTTCAAGGATCAAGAGAGGAGTATGATGCAATATGATCAAGGAGAGTGAAAGCTCTAAGCTTGGGGATGCCCCGGTGGTTCACCCCTGCATATTATAAGAAGACTCAAGCGTCTAAGCTTGGGGATGCCCAAGGCATCCCCTTCTTCATCGACAACATTATCAGGTTCCTCCCCTGAAACTATATTTTTATTCCGTCACATCTTATGTACTTTGCTTGGAGCGTCGGTTTGTTTTTGTTTTTTGTTTTGTTTGAATAAAATGGATCCTAGCATTCACTTTATGGGAGAGAGACACGCTCCGCTGTAGCATATGGACAAATATGTCCTTAGGCTCTACTCATAGTATTCATGGCGAAGTTCTTCTTCGTTAAATTGTTATATGGTTGGAATTGGAAAATGCTACATGTAGTAAATTGCTATAATGTCTTGGATAATTTGATACTTGGCAATTGTTGTGCTCATGTTTAAGCTCTTTCATCATATACTTTGCACCCATTAATGAAGAAATACTTAGAGCTTGCTAATTTGGTTTGCATATTTGGTTTCTCTAGAGTCTAGATAACATCTAGTATTGAGTTTTGAACAACAAGGAAGACGGTATGGAGTCTTATAATGTTTACCATATGTCTTTTATGTGAGTTTTGCTGTACCGATCATCCTTGTGTTTGTTTCAAATAACCTTGCTAGCCTAAAACTTGTATCGAGAGGGAATACTTCTCATGCATCCAAAATACTTGAGCCAACCACTATGCCATTCGTGTCCACCATACCTACCTACTACATGGTATTTATCCGCCATTCCAAAGTAAATTGCTTGAGTGCTACCTTTAAAATTCCATCATTCACCTTTGCAATATATAGCTCATGGGACAAATAGCTTAAAAACTATTGTGGTATTGAATATGTACTTATGCACTTTATCTCTTATTAAGTTGCTTGTTGAGCGATAACCATGTTTCTGGGGACGCCATCAACTATTCCTTGTTGGATATCATGTGAGTTGCTATGCATGTCCGTCTTGTGTGAAGCAAGAGAGATCTACCACCTTCATGGTTGGAGCATGCATATTGTTAGAGAAGAACTTTGGGCCGCTAACTAAAGCCATGATTCATGGTGGAAGTTTCAGTTTTGGACATATATCCTCAATCTCATATGAGAATAATAATTGTTGCCACATGCTTATGCATTAAAGAGGAGTCCATTATCTGTTGTCCATGTTGTCCCGGTATGGATGTCTAAGTTGAGAATAATCAAAAGCGAGAAATCCAAAATGCGAGCTTTCTCCTTAGACCTTTGTACGAAGCGGCATGGAGGTACCCCATTGTGACACTTGGTCAAAACATGTGCATTGCAAAGATCCGGTAGTCCAAGTTAATTAGGACAAGGTGCGGGCACTATTAGTATACTATGCATGAGACTTGCAACTTGTAAGATATAATGTACATAACTCATATGCTTTATTACTACCGTTGACAAAATTGTTTCATGTTTTCAAAATAAAAACTCTAGCACAAATATAGCAATCGATGCTTTCCTCTTTGAAGGACCATTCTCTTTACTTTTATGTTGAGTCAGTTCACCTATTTCTCTCCACCTCAAGAAGCAAACACTTGTGTGAACTGTGCATTGATTCCTACATATTTGCATATTGTACTTGTTATATTACTCTATGTTGACTATTATCCATGAGATATACATGTTACAAGTTGAAAGCAACCGCTGAAACTTAATCTTCCTTTGTGTTGCTTCAATACCTTTACTTTGATTTATTGCTTTATGAGTTAACTCTTATGCAAGACTTATTAATACTTGTCTTGAAGTACTATTCATGAAAAGTCTTTGCTATATGATTCACTTGTTTACTCATGTCATTACCATTGTTTTGATCGCTGCATCCACTACATATGTTTACAAATAGTATGATCAAAGTTATGATGGCATATCACTTCAGAAATTATCTTTGTTATCGTTTTACCTGCTCGGGACGAGCGGAACTAAGCTTGGGGATGCTTGATACGTCTCCAACGTATCGATAATTTCTTATGTTCTATGCCATATTATTGATGATACCTACATGTTTTATGCACACTTTATGTCATATTCGTGCATTTTCTCGGAACTAACCTATTAACAAGATGCCGAAGTGCCGGTCCTCGTTTTCTCGCTGTTTTTGGTTTCGAAATCCTAGTAACGAAATATTCTCGGAATTGGACGAAACGAAGACCCAGGGGCCTATTTTTCCACGGAGCTTCCGAAGACCGAAGAACATTCGAAGTGGGGCCACGAGGTGGCGACACCACGTGGCGGCGCGGCCCGGGGGGCCCGCGCCGCCCTATGGTGTGGCCCCCTCGTCCGGCCCCCGACTCGCCCTTCCGCCTACTTAAAGCCTCCGTCGCGAAACCCCCGAGGCGAAAAACCACGATACGGAAAACCCTACCGAGACGCCGCCGCCGCCGATCCCATCTCGGGGGATCCTGGAGATCTCCTCCGGCACCCCGCCGGAGAGGGGATTCATCTCCCGGAGGACTCTACACCGCCATGGTCGCCTCCGGAGTGATGAGTGAGTAGTTCACCCCTGGACTATGGGTCCATAGCAGTAGCTAGATGGTTGTCTTCTCCTCATTGTGCTTCATTGTTGGATCTTGTGAGCTGCCTAACATGATCAAGATCATCTATCCGTAATTCTATATGTTGTGTTTGTCGGGATCCGATGGATAGAGAATACCATGTCATGTTAATTATCAAGTTATTACATATGTGTTGTTTATGATCTTGCATGCTCTCCGTTATTAGTAGAGGCTTCGGCCAAGTTTTTACTCTTAACTCCAAGAGGGAGTACTTATGCTCGATAGTGGGTTCATGCCTGCATTGACACCTGGAACAGTGACAGAAAGTTCTAAGGTTGTGTTGTGCTGTTTCCACTAGGGATAAAACATTGGCGCTATGTCCGAGGATGTAGTTGTTGATTACATTACGCACCATACTTAATGCAATTGTCTGTTGTTAGCAACTTAATACTGGAGGGGTTCGGATGATAACCTCGAAGGTGGACTTTTTAGGCATAGATGCGACTTGGATGGCGGTCTATGTACTTTGTCGTAATGCCCAATTAAATCTCACTATACTTATCATGTCATGTATGTGCATTGTTATGCCCTCTCTATTTGTCAATTGCCCGACCGTAATTTGTTCACCCAACATGCTTTTATCTTATGGGAGAGACACCTCTAGTGAACTGTGGACTCCGGTCCATTCTTTAATACCGAAATACAAATCTGCTCGCAATACTTGTTTTACTATTTTCTCTCGCAAACAATCATGTTCCACACAATACGGTTAATCCTTTGTTACAGCAAGCCGGTGAGATTGACAACCTCACTGTTTCGTTGGGGCAAAGTACTTTGGTTGTGTTGTGCAGGTTCCACGTTGGCGCCGGAATCTTCGGTGTTGCGCCGCACTACATCCCGCCGCCATCAACCTTCAACGTGCTTCTTGGCTCCTCCTGGTTCGATAAACCTTGGTTTCTTTCTGAGGGAAAACTTGCTGCTGTGCGCATCATACCTTCCTCTTGGGGTTGCCCAACGAACGTGTGAAATACACGCCATCACGCATGTCTCTCGAAGCAAGTGTCATTACCCTTGAAGACTCCAACAATGCTATCATCTCCCAACTCACCAAGGACCGAGATCATGCTCTTGGCTTGGTGGGTGAGCTCAAGAAGAAGAAGCTTTTTCTTGAGGATGACCATGAATTATTGCTCGAGGAAGTTGCAACTCTCACCAAGGACTTAAAATCCTTGGAGAGTAAGTTTGCGCTTCTCTCCAAGATATGTGATCATCCTCAAGAGGAAGCTCACAAGGAGAAAGAAGACGAAGGCCCTAACTCTTGTTGTGACGCGCTTGTTGATCAAGTTGCTTCTTTGAAGAGGCATAATGAATTGCTCTTGGAGGTCAATTCCCTTTAAGAAGAAGTCTTGGATGAGTATTACCGTTTGAGAAAGGAGAAGACATCATGTTGCAATCATGAAGAAGAGATTGCCGCTCTTGAGAAGACCAAGGCCAAGCTGTTGGAGTTGAGTGGCATGCAAGAAGAGTCCTTGATGAAGTGCCTTCGCATGATCAAAGAGAAGGTTACTTGTTGTGATCATGAGGAAGAAATTGCCTCCTTAAAGAGGAGCGAGGCCAAGCTCATGGAGGTCAATTCAATGCAAGTGGAAGCCTTGAAGGAGTACTTTCCTTTGAGCAAGGATCGTGTGTGTTGCAACCATGAAGGTGACATTGCCACGTTGGAGAGCCACAAGCGTCTACTTATGAAGATGAACTCTCTCCAAGAAGAAGCATTGATGGAGCATTTTCGGGTGAAAAAGGCAAAGGAGGTCCAAGTGTTTGATATCAATCACCCTCACCCGGAACATGAAGATGAAGTCAATCGTTTGAAGGCCAAGATTGATAGACTCCAAATCCAAGTAAAATACTTGGAGGGAGTCGTTGAAGCTAAAAATGGAGCCAATGAGGGCTCTTGCAATGAAGGAGGAGTGGCTACCAAGCCAAAGAGGAAGAGAAGAAGGATGACCACGAAGAAGAAGAGCAACGAGAACATGGGTATATCCCGTGAGGAAGGTGACTCTAACCCAAGAAGGGGTGGAGTTCCCGATCTCACCACAAGGGGCTACGCCGGTGCCAACAACCCTTCTCATGTTCTTTTTGTTGATTACTATGGACATATTCGTGCTTGCTTTATTGGTCCTCATGAGGACAATGTTGATTGGACTATTTGGGTTCCCAAACCCCTTGTTACTAACATGATAGGACCCATTGAGAAATGGGTACCTAAATCCAAGACTTGATTCCTTGTAGGACTATGCTTCCGGTGGTGCTAAATGGGTGGTTGATAGTGGAGCCACAAGTCATATGACCAGAAGCAAGGAAATTGATGTCGACCTCGAGCCATCTCATTCTACCGTTTCTTATGGCGACAACACAAGCACAAAGGTATTGGTTCTTGGCAAGGTGGTGGTAACACCCGACATTTCACTAGTGAATGTCCTCCTTGTCGAGACCCTTGGTTACAATTTCCTTTCCGTTCATCAAATTGCATGTATGGGTGTTTGTACCTTTTTCGATGAACATATGGTGGTACTCTTGTGGAGCAAGACACTCCGTGTATCCTTTGTTGGATATGTGGAGAGCGGGTTGTATGTTGTCGACTTCTCCGGAAAGACAACATAATCCGCTCTTTGCCTATTCGCTAAAGGTGACAAGGGTTGGTTATGTCATCGCCGACTAGCCCATGTCAACATGAGGACTTTGCAAAGTCTCCACAAGGGGGGCCACATTCTCGGACTAAAAGAAGATGTTTCCTTTTGCAAAGATCGTGTTTGTTGGGCTTGCATTCAAGGGAAAATGCATGGAGCTCCTCACAAGGCCAAGACAACCATATCTACCACAAGATGCTTGTAGCTTCTCCATGTTGATCTCTTTGGTCCACCGTCTCATGAAATTCTTGGAGGAAATAAGTGTTGCCTCGTCATCGTTGATGACTACTCACGTTATTGTTGGGTATTCTTCTTCAAGTACAAGAGTGAGACTCAACGGACCATGATGGAGTTTGCCAACCAAGTAATCATAATTAGCTTTCTCCTCAATAGTAGGTGGACTGAAAATAACATAATCATCATTGCAATCATCATATATTGGAGGCATAGTATCATCATAGAAAATTTCCTCCTCAAAAGTTGGGGAACTAAAAAGATCATTTTCATAAAAATTAGCTTCCCCGGCCCAAACTTAGACTTTTCCATAGCATTAGCAATAATGGTCTTCAAAAAATTCATACTAATAACATTGCTACTAGCATGTAAGTAAAGTTCCATAGGTTTTTTTTAGTTTTCTCTTCAAACACCTCATGTCCTAACTCAAGATAAAGACTATAAAGCTCTCTAATTTTGTTGTTGTTTCCCATTAAGCCTAACTAGTGAAAATAAAAACAAGAAACAAAACGATGTAATTGCAGAATCTAAAGAAAATAACTTCGAGAACACACCAGCAAATAAAAAACATAGTAGCCAGAGGATGTGAGTACCTTTTACCTTACCTCCCCGGCAAAAGGCGCCAGAAAAGAGCTTGATGTCTACGCACGCTTCTATTCTTGTAGATAGTGTTGGGCCTCCAAGTGCAGAGGTTTGTAGCAGAAAGTTTCCCTTAAGTGGATCAACCAAGGTTTATCGAACTCAGGGAGGTAGAGATCAAAGATATCCCTTTCAAGCAACCCTGCAATTACGATACAAGAAGTCTCTTGTGTCTCCAACACACCCAATACACTTGTCAGATGTATAGGTGCACTAGTTCGATGAAGAGATAATAAAATGCAAGTGATATGGATGACTATGAGTGGTAATAACAATCTGAAATAAATATGGCAACAAGTAAACATGCAGTAAAACAGTAAATAAACGGCGAATCGATGTTTGGAAACAAGGCCTAGGGATCATACTTTCACTAGTGGTCACTCTCAACAATTATATCATAAAGTAATATAAATATAAGCACTTCACTATGCTACTCTGAACTACTCTGCGGTTGGATAACGAACACTAATTCACCGCGTAGGGCTGCAAAAGCAAACCTTAAAGATGTATTCCTAAGTACTAATGAACACCACACGCTGTCACTTTGAGCATTCATAGGAGGTACTAACACACCACAATTTCATATAGACATCCAACTCAAACCATAATTCAGTGAACAAGTATTTTGTGGAATATAGCCTAAGAGACCCACACGGTGCACACACTGTCACCTTTACACACGTGGGACAAGGAGTCTCCGAAGATCACATAAGTAAAATCCACTTGTATAGCATAACGACATCTAGATTACAAAGCTCATGATCACATAAAGATCACACCATGAGAGAGAGATAAACCACATAGCTACCGGTAGAGCCCTCAACCCCGGGGGAGAACTACTCGCTCCTCATCATGGGAGTCAGCAACGGCGATGGAGATGGCGGTGGAGTCAATGGAGATGGCTCCGGGGGAAATTCTCCGTCCCGGCAGGGTGCCGGAACAGAGACTTCTGTCCCCCGGATCTTGTCAGCAACGGTGGCGGAGCTACGGAACATTTCATGGGCGGAGGCTGATTGATTTAGGATTCTTGCGTCGGGAGGTATTTATAGGCGGAAGGGCGAGGTCGGTGGAGGTCAGGTGGCCCCAGACCACCCCTAGGAGCGGGCCAGGACCAGGCCGCGCCTAGGGTAGTTGTGGCCCTCCTCCGTCTCTTCTCTGGACTCCGTCTTCGCTCCGGGAAAAAATAGGAACTTTGACTTTTGTTTCGTTCAATTCTGAAAATATTTCTTGTACAACTTTTCTGAAATACAAAACAACAGAAAATAGGGAACTGACACTATTGCATCTTGTCAATAGGTTAGTTCCGGAAAATGCATAAAAGTGCCACCAAGTGTAAACAAAACATATAGCAATTGATGCAAAACGAGCATGTAGCATCAAAAATTATAGATACGTTTGAGACGTATCATATGTTTGTGTATGAATTCAAATCTTTTCGCTAGTAAGAGGTCTAAAAGCATGCAATAGTATCCATAGACTATTCATTCATCATCAATAAATGATACTTTAAATTAAATCTCTATGTATACTAGTAAGAAATAGCACTGAATAAGGCACGTAACAAATCATCACTCAATAGAGCATGTGAAACTAGAAATACCATACACAAAATAAATTTCAACTTTTAGGCATTCCTCCTTTTCTTTTATATAATCATGCAACTTATTTTACTTTCAACATTCAGAGATAAAGAGTTTGGTCTAGTAGATC